>NC_065556.1:12160018-12468592 GCF_022605725.1 Anthonomus grandis grandis
TTTTTAGAAATATATCAGTAAAAACCATTAAAAGAATTAAAAGCTTATTTAAAGAAACTAAATCATTACATATCGAAAAAGAAACTCAGGACGAAATCTATGTCGAGTCAAAACTATTTTAAATTGTTATAGAAGAATTAATATCACCAAGTCAGTTTCGGATGTAGTTCAGGAAGTTCAGTACGGCCATCTTCCATTACGTCGAATGCTTGCATGTGATTCATAGAATTCTGTTCTTCTGTTCAGAGAACTTTAAAATTCTATAAACTTAGGCCTTATATTTATATTAAGCTCATTTAACAGTTGCACAGAAAAAAAGTCGCTTTCCATTTGTATCCCAAATTATAATTGAGCAACAAAATAAACCTGAATTTAAAAAAAAATTGGACAGAGGTCACATTTACTATTGTAGCACTATTGATATTAATAACTAAATCGTATTCGATGTATGTATGTATTAATAAACAAAAAACCTTTTTTCCATTGTATTCAGAATTCAAAATGTAATTAAAAAAATTTTAAAAAATTGGAGTGTCATTTGAAATAAAAGTTAGGGGTGGTTTCTCAGAGATGAATTAGTTAGGGGTAGTTTTGAAAATATTTTTGAGAAGAGCATTGTCTCCCATAAAAAAAGCATTTTGAAATTTGTGGTATCTTTAAAAATGAGAAAGTGCTATGTTGTTGGAGCTCTCTAAGCATTTTGGGACACACGGTATAGTACTCTTAATAATAAATACTTAGAATTGACCATATAATCCAATTTAAATGTATTAATAAATAGCGCGATCTGTTAAAAAAACGCAATATTTATGGCATACGCCTTTCGTTTTTTATGCACTTTTTTTATTATGATTTTGAAATTCTCAAGCATTAAATTTCTTGAAAAATACAGTCACAATTTTTTTTTCGTTTTTCCTCTTAGATAGAACACACTGCACTGGATTAAAGGTAATTAATTCTGACAGGTGATAGATAATAAATTATTAATGCAATCAACCAATCAACAGATCAATATAATAGATAGATCAATCAACAGATTTATTTTGTTAATCAGTATGCGAAATTTGGTAAATACTAATCAACTAGTATAGAAGTTATGAAAAGGCAAATACGTTTTTATTAAAATGCTATGTTTTCGAAATAGGATTTTTTGTACTATTTTTGCTCAAAAATATTCAGGTTTTTTTATTAAATGTTTTAAAAAACATACTATATTTTATGAAACATATAGATTGTTACAAATGTATTTTAAATTATTTTGTCTTATTAAATTCTAAATAGAGAAATTCTAATAGGAGAATTTATTGAGTTCATATGCAAAATAACAAAATACATGAAACATATTGTTTTTTTTCTTAAACAAAACAATATCAACCCAATGTTATTGACAAGAAAAAGCGTAAAAATAATGTACCAATCACTGTAAAAGCTTAACAAAGATGTTGCAGCACACTCTATAGCCCTCGAGATATAATATATACTTTTATTTTATTCTAAATATATATTAGTTTTTTTCATGTACCAATAAATTGCTCTTATTACCTTTTTAATACATATTTTCGGAATTTGTAGAGAATTATATTGGGAAACTTACGAGAGTTAGTGTTAAATACGACGAATTAACAATAATTCTGGGAATTAATATACAGGGTAGCCCAAATTCGTGGGCGACCATTAGGATCACAAAAACCGTAAAAGATCAGTTAAATTGAGTAATTTGATGCTTATTAAAATGCATTTTAAAAATGTAAAAATTTTTAAATATTTCTAGAGATATCCAAAAAATAATAAATATAACCAAGATACAACTTGCCTTGCTTTGTGGCTGGGCCTTTTTTAAAGCCAGTTTTTTTTTATCCTACATGTTAGCGGTGTATCACACTATATAACAAATATTTCGACAACGTTCCATAAGCCATAACATGTGAATGAAAGAGATGGATAGATAATTTTTTCTCTGAAAATATTTTTAGTATGATTGAAAAGATATTTCAAAGGACTATTTCAATCCGTTATAATCTAATATGGTGCTTATAACAAACAAAAAATTGATGATGGTCGGTAAAAGATGAAATATCGTATCGCCAACTTCAAATCGTTATTATGTATACATATAGGGCAGAAAAAGTGGAATTTATTTTGCTCTACCATTTGAAATAACGTCAGAAAACAATTTAAAATTCCCTTTTACATTTTTTCTTTGAATATCTCCGAAAATAGTAAAAAATTTATATATTTTCAAAAGAGCTTCAAATAAGCATAAAAATACGCCACATTGCTTTAATTTAGCCGATTTTTTACGTAGTACGAGGAAAAAGCTATTTTATAATTTTAAAAAGGGTAAATTTAGTACGGAATAAACAATTATTTATTATAAATGTACAAAATGTAAATGATAAATGTTTTATCTGAATTTTTGATATGCTACAAAGAAATAACTTACGTCATTACACAAACTAATAGTAAGTACTCCAGATACCAGAGGTGTTAAAAAAAAAAATTCAAGATACCTGGACATCCTGTACACCGCACTACCAATACACCGACAACAGTTATTACCGAGTATGGTTTGTACTACAAATACATAGTTAAATTTAAAAAACTAAATAAAAACACATTCCTACAATATTCAAGACATAAAAATAAGAAATGTAAATAAATTCTAGTTCTACGTTGGGTATAAAATAGCCAGCAGCCAATACAGGGTGTCAATAATATGCAATACTTTACCAGTAGTCTCTAGAAACAAAGATAAAAGAAAATATACAGGGTGTCCTGAGCATAGAATAAAGTATGATAGCTGGCACTAAAATAAAGCATTCAAGCTTAATATAGTTTATCAAAATGTTTTTGGATTTCGTTCTATATATGGCGTTTAAAGCGGAATCTATTGATCAGATTAAAGTTTGAGTAAAGAGTAAAGTTAAAATTTGGTATACCCTTATTGCTGCAAAAAAGGAATTCAGCTACGCGGGTAGTTATTTTAACTAAAAATTCAATGATTTTAGAGAAATATGTAAAAAAAAATTGAGGATTATAACATGATCTTTAAAGTTACTAGAGTCTTGCAGTCTCTTCAGTACGGTTTTGTTGCAAGATAACGCGTAACAAATCAGTCACTATTAAAGAGTGACAGTAGTAGTGATAATTTGGATTGAAAGAACTTTTTGAAATTCTATAGCAATAATTGTTATAAAACGGTGTTGTTAAAAACTGAAACGTTCAAGAAATTCTGCATGAACTATTTGTCTTTAGAATTGTTAATGGATTAATGGTTGGTTGATTTATGTATCACCACATACTTATTTAAAGACGTATATATTTGATTACACTAATAATGAAAACCATTATTTAATTTATTAATAAATTTTCTTAGAACATTGAAAGGGTAGAATTAGTAAACAACAACTTTGTTTAAATTCAACATGTGTACAGGGGCAAGGGGGGTGTTTTGTTTACAGATATATTCATCGATTATTTGTTGTCAAGTTTACACGCATTTTCAAAAGAGGAAATTTTCAGCTATAGCATCAACACATGTAATAATAGTAATTTAACTTATTGATATTAGATTTTGGATTAAAAATAAAAAGTAGAAATAGATACATATTATTCTAAGCGCAAAAATTACATCTTCAAAGCAAAAAAAATTATTACATTCTTATTTATTAAACCGCTTCTAAAAAATTTGAAATGGAAAAATCGCAGGCAAAAGCTGATGTCATCTTGACAAACGGCTTTGTGTTTACATTCGGCATTTGAGAAGTTCTGCGTTTTTTCTTTAGTTTTTAGTTGAAAAGGGAAAAATGTTGAGTAATTTCACTGTTTTTGTGATTTATTACAATAGTAGAAACTTGTGCCGTTTGTGCCACACCATGGGCAATTTTAAACCGATCTTTTCACAAGTAAATATCGATATTGCCATAACATCATATCAAGGGCCAACCAAGTACAGTCTTTATTGCCCTGGATTCCAAGCATTTTTCATGGTTTTTATAACAATAAAGCCCATTCTGATAAGGTAACGGAGGATATTTAATAATTAACAGTATTTAGTTTTTCGTAATTTTTTTTGACCATGCAATTAAAAACAATAAATAAATAATTTCAGAGTATATTCACAGTAATGTAATGCCTATATTAAGTTCATTTTCCAAAAAAATATATTTAATACAGTCTTTATTCGATATACTAGGGCCAAATAGTATTAACTCCATTTAATTAGTTTGTTAATAACCTTTTTGGAAAAAAAAATGAAAATTGCTGAAAATTAGAAATGGAAAAATTAAAAAATATCGACATTTTATTATTGAGTTTTTTTTTATTATTGAATAAATATTTTGTAATAATTTAATGTCGATACAAATTTTCAAATTGCGCTGCTGTTAAATTTAACAACACTACTTACAGCCTAGATTATTGTATAAAGAAAAAAAAACTGAAATACTTAAATAGATAGCGAGATACATACTAAATATAACTTGACAATATTATAATATTATTTTAACAATAGCAGCTGTATTAGTACCAATTTAAAATTATATAGAAAAGTTGTCATCGTACTTCTATATAAATACCAATAATTTCAAATAATATTTTTAAACTGTACAAAGAGATCGGCATACTTGGCTACAAGATGACAATTATGTAGGGTCACACATCAAATAAACCGGTTAAAATTTTAGAACGTTTGTACAAGGTGTCTGGTAAAAGAAATTTCCGAGGCGAGACTTCAAACGGGTAACGCAAAATTAAGTTTTTCCAGTAAATCGGGGCAATCCACCTTGTCAATCACAAATTTAAACAAAAAAATCAGTTCGGCCAACCTTCTACGTTTCGTAAATGAATCATAGTTAAATCTTGCCAGAAGTTCGTCGTTTCAACGGCCTTGTATAGGATATTCGCCATCATATTTCAAACCTTAGATATTTTAAAAATGTTCGCTGTACATTCTCTAAACTGAAAGAATGCACAGCATAACCAGGGGACCATGCAATAGCGGGATACTTAAGTTTAGAACGAACGTAAGAATTAAAAAGTAACTTAGAAGCGTCTGTCCTGCTAAAAATCCTTGGTAGAACCAAAGTCTATATATTTCAATGGTGAAATTCTTTGATAGAACGTACTATAAATCCAAATATCCTCAAATATTCTGTAATTTCATAATGCGGTACAAATGATAACTTGCTATAAAACAAGACGCCGAAATCCTTAAAATTGTCGGATAGGATAATTGGCTCTGGTTGAGGCTTTCTCTTCGTATAGGATACAACAACGCACTTTTTTATGTTAAAGTGGAGATTATTAGGAATACACTAGTTACTAATTCGACATAAGTTTGTTTAGTCAATAGATTTTATTTGAGTATAACATCGCCTGAACTTTACATCGTGGGCATAGAGTAAATAATTTAAGAACTACTAGAACAAAAAGATTTAAGAACACTAAATAAACTCTAGAATGAAAGCCATTCATTGCAACATACTAATAACGGTCTGAAAGGTAGTATTTAAAAAGATTTAAAAGTGATTCCGAAAAATCAAAATTAGATAATTTAACCAAAAGGATTCCATGATCAAGCCTATCAACGCTTTTGAGAAATCGAGATATATGACGTGAGTTTGATAGCCCCAATCAATAGACTTCTCAATATACTGGGTTTTTAGAATCAATTTGGATCTTGTTGAGCGGCTCCTAAAAAAACCCACGTTGATTGGTCACTAATAATTGAGATTGGTCTATAGTTTTCAATTTCTGATTAGTTCACAAACTAGGTAGTTTTTCAGATTTAAGGCATAGGTTAAATAGTTCTTTAAGTGATTTTACAAAAACATCAGGATCCGAAGTTGGATTTGATTTAAGATTGCAAATCATCGATAAAATCTTAGTGATGGTGGTAAAAGAATTTATAGGTGTTATTTTATTAGTAATTAAGTAAGACAGCCTAAAAAAATACGCCAAGGAAACTGTATCACTTCAATCTACTTTAGAGATTTCTTCCAGTGAATTTTTCAGAGAGCGCCATTTGAATTATCCATTTTTTACAATGAAATTTTATTCAGGAATGAAGTCATTTATTATTACTAGGAGAGGTGTTTTTATTGAAATAATAAATGGAGAATTCCTATACTTTCCAAGAACACCATTTTTAACATGATTTCAATCAACAATTGATGTAGTGTTGGACTTTGGGAATTGTATTGTTAAGTTCAACTTACCACATTTTGATTCAAATTATGTTTCTGAATAACTTATAATTGAAGCTGAAAGAATTCTAAAAACCAGTGAACTTTACAAACCAGAGTGTGTAAGAGAGCAAATATCCTTTAAAATCAACAAATATTTGAAAGATAACAGCATTGATCATCTTTATAATAAGAAAAATAACATGGTTTTAAAACAAGCTTAAAAATAAGATGGCCAAAGATTATTTAGTTTTAACAAAAGCCGACAAAGGAAACTGTATTATTATAATGAACAAACCAGATTATTTATCTAAGGTTACTCAGTTCCTAAATTCCAATAATTTTTGCAACCTAACTAACAACCCTATGAATAAGTTTATAGCCCTATTAAAGTTTACTCTTAAAAAAAGCCAATTGACTCTTGATTATTTTTCCATCTCCGAAAGAAAACTCATTCTCATGAATCCCTCCACTCCTCTCCTTTACTGCCTACCGAAAATACATAAAGCTAACTACCCTGTTCGTCCAGTAGTTGCCTACATGAATTCTCCTTCTTCCAGACTTTCTTCTTGCTTATCTTCCAATTTACCTTCTACGTTAAACTTTAACAATCCTTTTTCTATAAAAAAATCTTTTCAATTAACTGAACATTTGTCTCCTATCAAGATACCACCCCAATCCTGGCTTATTTCTTTTGATGTTACTAACTTGGGTCCGAGCATACCTCCGAGTGATTGCATTTCAATACTCAGAGAATTACTTTATACTAACACTAATTTACCCAGTCATTTTATTTTAGATTTGTGTTCTCTAGTCAATTATTGTGTGCTCCTTCAAAACTTTTTTTAATTTGACAATAATTTTTTGGAACAAAAAACTGGATTAGCAATGGGCTCTAATTTGGCACCTTTCTTAGCCGAACTGTTTATGTATAAACTAGAACAACAAATTTCGGAACACTATTTATTTAAAAAAACCATCGGAACAGAACATCAGTCGGACCATCTGAATTAATCTACTCGTTTTTTTAAAGACATTTCCCTCAACTTAAGTCTTGACAATTAGTATAAGCATTGGTGCACCAGCACATCAACGACTCACATCTATATACATAAAATAACAGAAATTGTGGCAAAAGATTGCGGAAAAAGTTATATTTTAATAACTGATAGTATTATTATTATAATACTACCCTATAGAGCAAAAACCAATAAAATTGTACTAAGCCATATTAAGAAAGTTGATGCAGCCGTTTAACCCTGGAATGCTACACTTATTTCCGACTCTGCATCTGCTACATAGGGGTACAACCGTACCCCAAATAAAACACATCATATTTTAGAAAAACGAAAAATGTATTAACTTATAGAAAAAAAATAACTTAAACCGAGTCTCTAAGAACACTTTGAACGCACATCCATAATAAAATGTTATTGCGGCACACACTGAGCATATTTTTTTTTCTTGTTGCAAACACACGAACTTTTTGCATACAGCACAGCTTACTCTCGATGTTCGATCCTCTCTTCTGGGACAAAGCACACACCTACCCACTGTTCTTGTAAGCCTAGTAGGTACTTCTTCTGATGTGGTTATCTTGACCCTACATATAGTTTCACGGAGTTCGCGCCTCAAAGTTGGAGCTTCCAAACGAGTCATCATGTGCGGTCTGAGCAGGTCAAGGGCAAGCTTCTTGAGGTATTCTCTCCTGTGCTTTACAAGTTCTTTATTCACTTCACCAGAGCCACGCAAAAGAATTATTGAATTATATCCCAGAATATCCAACAAATTATAAAACAGACATAATGGCCAGCGACGTGTTTTTCTACCAGTAGAATAAGTGTGGTACAACTGGTCTAAAGTATCCACTCCTCCTTTTGTAGAATTATAAAATTGAATAATTTCTGGTAACTTGGTCGTAAATGACTCATCACCTTTTTCGTGCATTGTCGAAAGCATAATTACTGCTTTTTTAGCACTCTTGGGTGGATAGTATGATAACAGTGTCAGATGTCCACTGTAGCAAAACATGGCAGAATTTTGATTCCTTTCTTTGAGTTCCAAAAACGACTCAGGAATTTCTTTTTTATTTCTTCTCACAGTACCAACAATGGTAATTTTCCTCTCCAAAAGATGTTTCGCTGTCTCAATAAAAGTAAACCAGTTATCCATGGTCAAGTTCCTATTTGTTCCTTGGACAGAACTGGTTAGCTTATTACAGTAATAACGGTAATACTGAGCTACAGGAACATCAGTTGGTGTGGAACCTTTTCCTATATAAATTTCAGCATTAAGTGCAAAAGCTGTTTTGGCATCACAGGACAACACAATTTTGATTCCGTATTTATTAGGCTTTGAAGGGATGTACATTTTAAAAGGACATTGCCCTCTAAAACCAACCAATTGTTCATCAATTGTAATACATTCTGAAGGAGTATATAGGTTTTTCATTTTAACGATTGGCCTCTCAAATACCTCTCGAAAAGCTGCAAGCTTATCAGTTTCTTTTCTTTCAGCTCTGGACTGCTTATCATCAAATCGAAGACAGTTTATCAAAAACCTGAAACGTGCCTCGGGCATGGTAGCACGGAATATTGGAATTCCTGTGTCTTTATCAAATAGTTCCTTGGTCAAAACTCCGGCCATTTTCATAACACCGGCATAATAAAATAGTCCGAAAAGTGCTTGGAGTTCAATGCTGTTTGTATCCTTAGTCCAAGAGGGTCTCTTACCTACTGGCGTAATGACAGGTGCATCAGTATCTTGGTCATCGTTCTTATTTGAATATTTCAATCGTTGAACTTGGATCTCGTTATTAGTATATTGGGTAATTTTATAGAGATTTTCTTGAGTGAAACATAATTTCCAAGCTTCAGTTCCCGATGTTACATGTTTTGCTTCGTTTTTGTTTCCAGGTAAATGCAAAACCAGATTACGTTTTGGTGTACGATGAATTGCGCCTTTCTTACCTGACCACATAAACCCATTTTTACCCCTTAATTTGGTAGGCACTGGTAAAATTTCCACCATATCTCTGTTGATCGCCTGTATTTCTGCCAATGGTATATTGTCATCTTCCGAATCTGTATCAGATGGAAAGGTATCGTGAGTCTGTTCTGGTGCAATAAAAGAATTAAGATTGATTTGATTGCCGCGTATTTCATCCTCTTCTGGCTCTTCTCTAAAATCAGGTATAACGGCATCTTCCTCCTCGCTGTCATCCAAAAAACTGTCTGAATCAGATTCATAGAGAATGCAATGAATTTCTCCGACAACTTCAGGCTTTGTTAGGTCGAAGAACTTTTTCTGCCCAGCCATTATTCGTGCAGCCTAACAAAGAAAATCAATAATAACTTAAAAATGAAAGAAAAATATAATAACTTAAAAAAAAAAAAGATACTTACTCATATAATAATAATCACTAAAATCTACTGAGAAGCGAAATAATCACAGAGTATATTTAACCTAAACTGCTACACTGGGGTTTGCGCTAACCCCAAATATCACAAATCTCGAAAAGAAAAAACCGTGTGCCAATGTCAATTGTCGCACGCGAACTGACTTGCCGCGTCTTGAAACTAATAAGACGTCGGCGTTCGTTCCCCCGCCCACTTCCATTTAACTTGAGATATGATTAATGATGGGGTACAAATGTAAGTGGCATTCCAGGGTTAAAAGAGCGCTCCTAAAAATGCTTTTTTTATTAAGAATTAAAAAATTAAATAATTTGAACATAAGGTCACAAAAAATGACCTATTAAAAACAAGAAAGTTATGTCCATAAGTCGTATGTATTGTTTTACCCTCACATGTCCTGAATTAATCTCCATATTTGTAATCTTCGAGTGACGAGTAATACATATCTTTCTTAACATTTTAATTGGAAAGGGTGGTTAACTGATATCAAGTGCATATAAATTTTTTACAGATATTCTTTTTAACTTATATTTTACAGATATTGTTTTAACCCTTAAGTCTCTGTTGTGTTTAAAAAAATATGTTTTTTTTCTAATTTTATTAATTGGCTGCAACATTATGGTCTACGGCAAATCAAGCCAATTCCAAGATCATCCGTCAAGTGGATCCGTAACTTTAGCCATTTAACTTTACACATTACAATAAATCATCAGGCTGCTAATGAATCGTCGCTGGCAGACATACGAAGTTGAACATGGCTTGAAGTAGTAGCATGGACATAAGAAAAAACCGAAGCACAGGTCCGGACAAGAACTATAAATTAGGTTTCGAAGTTTCGATACCCCGACAAAAAAAGATTAACATATTAGATATTATTTAAAACTGACCAAAATAACGATAACAAAGGAGAAATTTAAATTAAGAAATTTTAGGCACGTTTAAGTTAATAATTTAAATATTGTTTTTTTTGTCAAAGCTGCCCATATGCCGGATTTTTAGCAGACCATAACAATAAAACTTAAATATTATAAATTTTTTGTTTATAAATATTTTAGTTTTAGCAACAAACGTATCTTATTGGTAGATCTCAAGTAGTTAATTTCAATAATCTACCATCTAATTTTGCTGAATTGAAGTTTGGAATCCCTTAGAGAACAGTGCTACTCTCGCTTTCTCTGATCGACAGGATGATTCCCATACTATATACACTTATGTATCAAGGTACCCGAGAACGAAATGGACATTTAAATGATTATTACCATTACCAAACTTTACAGAATAGAATATCGATGTATACAGAGCGCACCAAGCTCATTTCAGTTTTACTCACGTTTCGGTGTATAGGGTGGATTTAAAAGAAATACTTGTGGATTTTATTGATTGTGTGGAGAATAAAATGTCTAGTCGAAATATTTGTTCAGTGGATGGTTGTGAAAGTCGAATGACAGATCAGATATCATTTTTTAGGTGCCCTAAAGATGATGAAGGAAGGTATGTACCAAATATAGATTCTATTAAATAAGTTTTGATTATATTTACATTACTTTAACTCAACCTTCTATTTAATCCTTTGCAAGGGATTAATATTAGTAAATGAATATTGCAAATATAATAATTATTTAGTTAACATTTAAAATAACCTTCATAAAAAAGATAATAAAAAATTATAATATATTATGCAGTCTTAAATGAAACAAAAATTTTAGGTGTCAAGCTTTGAAAAATGCCCTTTTTCTAAGGATTTATAGGATCCCATAGATACGCGGATAATACTCCAACGCAATATTATAACCGTATTAGAATTTGTAGTTTGCATTTTAATGATGACAGTTTTACAAATTCCTCGAAAACCCGAATTCATTCGTATGCTATCCCACCGATTGGAGTACCTACCCAAAAAGGTATGTTTTTTTTTTATAAATTCAAACCTAATTAAATTATTTTTTATTGATTTTAAATTAAAATAATATAGGATATATTGTAGACGATGCACATTTTCCTAAAGCCAATGTTGATGCCATTGTTCAGGCAGAACCCATCGAAGTAAATGAGCCAAAACAGCCGTAACTAAAAGGTAAGATATTTATTTAAATCAAAATACCTATAATATACTAATACGTATAAAAATAGTCGTTATGTTTTTGTAACATACCAAAATAAAAATATTGCGCCTTAAAAATCTATCGTAGATTTGATTATAAACGGCATAAATTAGTTAAGTTTTTCATATAAATTGAATACATAATATTGAATATATAATCTAAATTAGCAAAATTAGTTGCAGGAACCCAAACGTCAGTAAAACTTTCAGCAGCCAGAAAAATTTTACTTAAGGAGACAGTAAAAACACTAGAAAAAACTATTACTAGCCAAACTTGTAAAAGAAGCCTTAAAACAGAAATTACCATGGATGACGTTCTGAAATTGTTGAATCAAATTTTTCTGAAGAAACATGCAATCTGTTAATAACTCAAATGTTATTGCTGAATAAGGACTCAAAAGGAGGCAGGTATACCAATGAATTTAAACAGTTTGCTCTAAGTGTGTTTTTTCTGGGTCCAAAAGCTTACAAAATTTCCACAGTTGATCCTCTACCATCAAAATTTACATTAAACCGTTTTAGGCAACAATGGGTAATTAATCCAGGTTTTAACGAGTTTGTTTTTAAAGTAATTAAATGTAGAGTAAAATTGTTGCAGGAAAAAGAAAGAGACTGTATTCTATGCATGGACGAAATATCTTTAAAATCTCAGCTTCTTTATGATATTTCTAAAAACAGAATTGTAGGGTTTGGTTCAGGGTCATATAAAGTTGCAGGAAGTGCATTAACGATAATAGTAAAGGGCATTGCTAGCAATTGGAAACAATCCATTGCCTATTTTTTTTATAATACATCTGCACCTGTTAATCATTTAAAAGATATTTTATTTGAAACTGTCCGAAGAATACGCAAAACCGGTTTAAATATTTTTGGGGTTGTATCAGAACAGGGTACTAATTTTCAAAAACTAGCTAAAAGTTCTTTAAAAGTGACAATAGATAATCCCACATTCTTTGTTGACGATGAAAATTTAAAACTAGTTTATTTATTTGATGTTCCCCACTTACTCAAGTTGATAAGAAATAATTTTTTCAACACATTCTTTGTTTAAATGAAGGAGAAACAAGTAAAAAATATTTAGAAATGATGTATAATATTGACAAAAAGAAGCAGTTCAAAATGACCCATAAATTAACAAACGACCACATTTTTCCTAATAAATTTCAAAAAATGAAAGTAAAGTTAGCTTCTCAAGTATTTAGCCGCTCTGTAGCGGTAGCTATACATACGTATATTGAATTTAACGCCTTGCCAAAAGAAGCAACTATAACAGCCAATTTTAAATTTAAAATGAATAATCTATTTGATTTATTAAACTCCAACAACTTACAAGATTTTCAAGCCTTCATGGGAACTGAAAAACAAAAAACGTTATTGCAAGATATGGAATACATTTTTAAAAACTTAAAAGTAAGAAGTTTTGAAGAAAAAAATATGACAAATAGGACAAAATTTATTTTTTGGGTGGCGGCTTACAATAAGATGAATTTTAATTCTTTGGGAGATATTACAAAAAAAAGGTTATATATATTTATTTACACGTAATTTCAATCAAGATTGTCTCGAGTACTTCTTTGGTGAAATTAGAAATTGTTCCTTGTAATGAATTTCCCATTGACTATTTTTTAAGTTTATACATAAGGGTGCGTATTTATTATATATTAAAATGTATAAATGCCGATATTAAAAAAGAAAAATCTAAAAAAAAAAGGTAAAGATGTTTATGTAAGCAAGCTTAACATATTAAAACATTTGTAAATACTCATAGTACTTATGTATCATACTAAATAATTATTTTATATAAGTTGATGTAATTCGTATTTAGGTTAAAAAATATGTTTAGAATGAATTTATTATATCAATAAAATGGTCAGCCTCTCCGTCTATTTATAATATTAGGTATATTAATTTTAATATATTTAATATACTTATTTTAATAAAACTTTAACCAGTTTTTGTAATTATTATCTTTGTTTCATTTACAATAATAACCTATATACCTAGTTTTATATCCTACAATCCCAAATATGTTCATGACCAAATAGGTACAAACAGGTAACAAATTGATGCAAATATTGCAAATAGGTACTCGTGTATTGGTATTAGAAGCCTATGGAATTTCCAGCGTTCCCCTACACCCAGATAAACACTATCAATGGCCAAATTTTGGCTTTTATTACCACGGTCTCCACACTCGTTTTACGCTATGTCCTATGTAAATGCGATATTTGCGGTGCGTGCGATGCGTAGAACGTTTAAAATAAACAACATGAATTTAAATGAGCCAGTCCAGCGTGCGGACGATCATTCCGCACGCAACTAGATTGCCGCAACGCACGCATTGTTTTTAATTTAAAATCGGTTATATTTTCCCCGCAGTTTACTTCCGATTTTTGCGATGGATGCATTAATTTGTGAAGTGCAAAGAAGAAATATTTTATGGAATAAAAGAAATCCGCGATACAAGGATCGGTTAATTGTTGAAAAGGAATGGGATGCTGTAGCTAACAATATTGGATTTTCAAGTAAGTGTAATAAAAGTACCTAGTAAATTTTTAATCAATTTTTATTGCATTTATTCAAAAATCGTACATTCGGTCTATTTAAATTTTGTTTAAACAAAGTATTCGCAAAATGTATTTCTCAAATTTTCTGATTCCCTGGTCGGACGATTGTGGGATCTTGAAATACGTAAATTATTATTGTTATCACTATGATTGTTTTCAGTGGTTAACCCGTTGACAAATGGGTCTTCTTCCATGTCGATTATAGTATTGTGTAAAATACAAATCGATTTTACAATATAAACTGCATTTTCAACTTTTGTCTCTATATTTTAATTTTAATAAAATTCTAAATTTGGCAGAACTTATGCCAAAGGCACATTCCACACTCATTTTGACCCGTGATAAACGGTAATTGTAATATGAGGCAGCTTCCTTATTTTGAAGATAGTCTTTGAAGAAAGGTCTTCTAGGATAGGTGCTCAACAGATATGTTCTTAATGGGAATGCTTTATCTCCTATGAATACGAGGAGAGTTTTTTTTCAGAGTTAGGTAACTGCTTATCTCTTGGAAGAAGTAAAGAGCCATTTTCGATGTTTTGATAAATTGCTGAATTAGAAAATACTCCTGAATCGCTATCTTTACCACATGAACCCACATCAATCATTAAAAATCGATAATTTGCATCCACAATTGTCATTAGAACTATTGAAAAAAAGTTTTTGTAATTATAGAACATACTGCCTGATTTAGCTGGACATTTAACTCTGATATGTTTTCCGTCGATGCTACCTAAACAATTAGGAAAGTTCCATTTATTGAAATACTGTACTGCAACATTTTCAAAATCACTGACGGTAGGCAAGGGCATATGCGGTTCCTGGAGTGAGTCCCAAATGGCCTTACAGACTTCCATAACTATCGATGCAACTGATGATTTCGATATTCGAAATGTAAAGGCTATTTGCCTAAATGCGATTCCAGTATATAGATACCTAAAATAAATAAAATGTATTATATCTATATTCACATATATACCAAAAAATAATCAGGGGGAGTCAAATAAAAAGCAATACATATTTTTAATCATAACTCCACAAAAATATCTTTGACCCACAGTGTATACGAATATAATATACCAAACTGCTCGTCAGTTAAATCGGGACACCTGATTTCTTGGGTAAAATTTATCGACGACTGAAAACCAAGCAAAAAAAATTAAGTTTAAAAAAAGTTACTGCAGTTTGAATTTTACTCAAAAAACCAGGTGTCTCGCTTTGACTGACGCGCAGTGTATTTATTGATGCATTGTTTTCTATTTTAGAGGAAGAAGCTAAAAAGAAATGGAGAAACTTGCGCGATCAGTTTGCAAGAATTGAAGAAAGTTCGTAAACCTCATTTAAGTGATGCTGCATATGAGAAATATACAGGAAAAATTGCAGTATTTTTCTAATCTACAGTTTATGAAGTACATAGTAGCTCCTAGAATTTCCTTATGTTCCTCACAATGCGGTATTGGAAAAAGGACTCCAAGTGCTTCATCGTCACCAGTAAGTGGCACTGTAGATGATTCGCAAGTGGTTGCCACTGTCATTGTTCCACTCGCAGTTGCTAAGCATGGCGTTTCGCAAGGAAATGCCCACAATGATGGCTCACAACAAAGAGAGCCTGTACAGATACAGGCTCAATCGAAAAATATGCCGTCTTCGTCCAAGAAAAACCGTTCTCGTTTAAAGAAAAAGATGGTAGTACGCGAAGAGAATATTGATATGGAAGAAAAGTTACTTAATATAGAAACTAAAAAAATCGCTTTGCTTGAGCAGAGCACCAGAACACCGGAAGATGAGAATTCTCTATTTTTAAGATCTCTACTGCCATATTTCCAAAAAATGGATCCGATACAGCAGCTGCGGGTAAGAAACAAATTCCAAGAGGTCTTAATCCAAGAAATGTCACCGCAGACTACCAGTAGTACAAGTGTTGGTACATATTTCCTTGCTCAACCATCGGCTATGCCATCAGGGCCCTCCTCCTATTCGAGAGTGTCTATGTCTTCGCCTGCTTCCAACTTTACTACTCTGTATTCAAATAGTGCATATAACGAAGGAAATTTCGAATAAGACTTTTTTCAAAATATTTAAAGAGTAAATTATACCTTTGTTTCATTTACAATAATAACCTATATACCTAGTTTTATATCCTACAATCCCAAATATGTTCATGACCAAATAGGTACAAACAGGTAACAAATTGATGCAAATATTGCAAATAGGTACTCGTGTATTGGTATTAGAAGCCTATGGAATTTCCAGCGTTCCCCTACACCCAGATAAACACTATCAATGGCCAAATTTTGGCTTTTATTACCACGGTCAGATACATTTAACTTCAATAAAAACAATTAAAAGGTAAATTTTTGCATAAATTACTTACCTTAAGGTTAACAAGAGCCTCTCTTCAATAGAAATAGGTCTTTGAAAATTTGTGGTACAGTGGTAGCAGGCATCTCGAATTTTTACAACGATTTAATCAAATGTATATATTGTCATTCTAGTATACTGCCGAAAAGCACTTCCATCTAGTCGCAATTCAAGATAAAGGTGATGAAATTCACCGTAAACGGTCCTATTTCTATAGATTCTATGAGTATTTTTTTATATTCACGTCTCTTTTTAATTTTTTTTAATAATTTTAATTTAACAACACTGTTTTCCGTTAGTAAAATTAAGCGAGTTGACGTCGAAGCCATTGTTTTTTAACTAAAATATCGTATTTAAATTTACCACCTATGTGAAAACGCACGCAATGCAATAGCGTGCGTTTTATCGCATCGCACGTACCCGCGTTTACCTAATACATGGCGTTATAGCTCACACCTGCAGAAGCGGCGCGTCTTGCGTCGCGTACGATGATTTTTAAAGAGCTGGCGCCGAGTGAACCAACTTGTATTCTATTCTGTAAACTTTGCCATTACATAGGATGATCTCCGTATTTTGTGGTAAAAATTTCACCATGTACTTACTTAACGGTTTAATGTATAATTTTTTAGTATGTTTGGTACACAAATGACATTTACTCTCATAACACACTCTTCGAACACCATAAGTTTTTAATGAATAAAAACTAACAGAATTCCAGGGCCTTATTTGTTGCCTTTTTTTTAAATCTACTACTTCTAATAATCTAATCTTCTAATCTATTACTCATAAAAATATGCCAGTATCTGGAATGGTACACTAAAGCTTACGACATAGAATAGTTTAGGAATGCCGTACTTTAATGCCGAGGATTTTAAAAGTAGGCTTTATTATTGTCTTCAAAATAACAAAAATCATTTTCAAATTTAATTAAATAATAATACAAAAATTAAAATAGTGTTTTTATTTATTGCTTTCCTTGGTTACCAGAGAAAAATTTTCTAAAATGTTGCTTCCTAGGGTATCATCGGAAATCATTTATCAAGAGCCTTAAGATGATGACTGTAACATTCGACTCCCATTTCTATTTAAGATTTAAGGGGGGTATTTCACCCTTGTCGAAGGGATTGCAGATAAGGATCAAATAATATGTTTCGTTTTTTATAGAAAATGCGTTTTTTAATTGAGTTTTTCGTTCCTAATGTATGGCCATTTCAAGTTTTTAAATTGTGACCCTGTATATTTTATTCTTTACTCTTTATTAGAGTTACTTATTTTGTTGGATATTACGTCACTTTTATAGTCAAAATAACGCGCAACAATATTTCACACGCTCAATTATTGAAGAGAAGAAGAAAGTAGACTTATTCACGTATTTAAAAGAAATATGAACTTATCTTTAACGATACCTTTCCTTATATTTAATTTAATCGAAATCAATAAATCTTAAAAACATTAATTTACTTGAGGTCTACTAGATTTTTTATATACCCAGGAGCTGAAGTATCTTTTGAACTCTGAGCTTCTTTTCAAGTACCTAACTTTATTTTGAATATTAAAATTGAAAAGGATGAAAAATCTATTTACTGAATAAAAATACCTGATTTGAACCAACATTTCGGTAGTGAATTTGTCACAACAATACAGATTACTTAAATCAACTCTATGTTGGCGCCAACGTTAATATTTCACCCCCTTTCCCGCTCCTTATCCCTTACTATATTAAATATGTGCTTGCTTCGTGCTGCTTGTATTTTAAATTTATATTATCTAAAATTTTTATATAAGTTTTTCTGTTCACTTTGAAGTATCATTCTTATATTTGTTACTAGGTATTTAATTAGGCCTAAACAGTTTCTGGCATCGCCTGAAAGCTGCATTAACGTGGCCTTTTATTTTTCATGTCCTATTATTATTTTCCGATTTATTAACGTGTACATTATTATTTTACTCAGAATAATAGTCATATTCATACTGATTTTCACAGAATTCAGCGCATGAAAACGAAATATATCGTTTTATGGTCCCCTGGTTTAAACTAAATGTCCACTCCAGGTTAAACTGTTGCCTATTAAATATTTTAGACAAACTCGACCTTAAAGTACCTGGAAAGTACCTTGTAGCTAAAAGTTTTTATAGTATCATGATTATCTTTTATAGTATCACTAATAACTTATGTAAAATAATAGTTAAGTAGTATAGTCCAGTGCAACGATATATTAGAATAGTCACCCGTCAAAACACCAGCATTTTACTTCTCAAACAATGTAAATAGAAGGTGGATGACATTGTTTGGCAGGTAGAATGTTGGTGTTTTGACGGGTGACCATTCTAATATATCGTTGCACTGGACTTTAGCAACATTATATAAATTTTTTGACCCGTGTAAACTTCTGTATAAGCATCAATTATTTCTTCTTAAATTAAGATCCGATCATACGAAAATTAAATAAAATCGAATGAGAAAGAAAACAAACTCTCAGAGGAATCAACACCTAAAAACTAAACGTTTGATTAGCATAATATTTAGCATTAAGAGCAGTAGTTGAATATCAAAATGATACATACGAAGAATATGCATTCTTTTTTAATATTACAGAATGTTGCTACAATGAAATTTCCAGACTATGTTGCGAGAAAGAAATAATCTAATAGTGAGGGATAATAGTGCGAGGTTTTGGGATGCAAAATTACTGGACCGCTAATTTTTTATGACCATGGTATTGACGAATCATGCCTCCAATCTTTATGTATTCTGAAGAAACTCATATTATAAAACAAAGATTTTGAAACCTAGATTTCAGAAAGAAAAAATATTATTAAAATATACAAAAAATATTATTTTTTGTGGCTCTATTAATTTTATTAAAGGCAGCCCATTTGATTTAAAATGGGAAGACAACATTATATTATTAACAGGAGATATAAAGCGTTTTCCATATGGAAGTTCTTGAATCTTCTATATGGAAAACTTGATAGAGTTCTTTTGAAAACTAATTGGTTTAAGCTTATGAACATATCCATTTTGCTTTTGGACAAAAATAAGTATTTAATACCCTAAATTTAAGTTTATTTTAAATTAGTTAATTTCGAAAAGTTTGTGGTGCATTATTAGATATGGATATCTTGGCAGACTGAATAAATCCTTATTAAAGTAAATGCTTATTCGTTAGGGAAGAGCTTTATGTCATCCTTTATATCAATTAATTAAATATATGTTACGGCTAATGTGATGAATCTAGATATTGTATACAGTATGTGCAAATAGTCTGGAAAAATATCTTTTACAGATAAATGAATTACCTGGTTGAAAAATGCTCGGGCACGTCAGTTCTTTTATTTTTTTGCATGTTCTCAGATTTTTTTATTATTTTAAATGGGACACCCCCTTAATGCATTTTTGGATTCCATGATAAATTCTAAACACATTTCATGCATAACACCCGATCCCCCTTAACACCGTTTTAAACTATTTTTGAAATATCAACAATTGAAAATCAAAATTTTTAAAAACGTTACCAGGCTCTAAAATCTAAATGATTTAATTTGGAGAAATACGGGTTGCCCTTTCCTATCTTAGTTTTTTATAAGCTGTCATTTAATAATAACTTTAGATTTCACTGAAGCTTAAGTTAAAAAAACACAAATTCTTAGTTAAAAAATTGTCAAGAAAATAATGCCCTTTTTAATAAGGGTATTGGAATAGCAACTTTGGTACAAAGCAAAACCATTTAATTAAATGTTCAAAATGCTTTTCTTGCACTTTCTGACAATCTTCCGTATTGAAATAACATTTGTCAATAACGTTTCGAATCATTTCTTGTGTAATTTGGCCAGCTTTATTTGTTTTGCATTGTTTAAAGTCCTCTATATTTTCAGGTTTAGTGACATACCTACTCTATTTTTCAAATGGCCCAAAAAAAAAGTAATCTAAAGAGGAGAGATCTGGGGACCTAGGTGCTATCCATATATTTGAGAAAGTAAAATTTAAATAATCACGCACTTCTCGACTATAGTGCGGAGGAACCTCATCTTGTTGAAACCATACTTTTCGGTGTTTTGGATCAGCCAAATGTCTATTTTTAGGAACAATGCAGTTTTGACGCATTTCTAAATACTTTGCGGAAGTCAGGTTTCCCTCAATAAAGTACGTGCCAATTCTGTGAACTCCAAATATCGAAGCCCACACACTAACTTTTTAGGGATACTGGGCACGCACTTCCAATGTAGATTTTCATCGGTCCAGTACCCGCAATTTCGGCGGTTTAAAATGCCATGAAGTATAAACGTAGCTTGATCCAAATCTAGTGTTGCCATGATTGTTTCACAAGATTCAACCCACAAAATCATCTTCTAAAAGTCCTTGCACCAAGTGAATTTTATAAGGACGGAATTTACTTGTTTTAAAATTACTTCAACCGATGATATAGCATGCCATAATTAAGCGACCTATTCCTATGGTCTAACATGATCTCCATAACTCCTTAACGTTATTAATGTAATTTTTTCTCTTTAATTGAACCATTTCGGAAATATTGAACATTCCCACTAAAAAAAATAGTAAAGTAGCAAGAGTTAAATAATTTAGATTTTAAAGCCTGGTAAAGTTTTTAAAAATGTTGAGTTTCAATTGTTGATATTTCGAAAATAGTTCAAAATCGATGTAAGGTGTTATACATGAAAATGTGCTTAGAATTTATCACAGAATCCAAAAATGCATTAATAAATGAGGTGCTACTTAAAATAATAAAGTTGTCAGCTGCCCAGTCTTTTGACGCACCCTGTATATTTTTCAGAAATCGGTAAACAGGTAAAAAAGTAAGAGAATTGACGTGTTTGAGCGTTTTTCAACCTGGTAGTTCGCTTACCTGTAAAAGGTATTTTTCCAGACTTTTTGGGCACACTGTATAATAACCGGTAAATATTCATAATAGCTGGCAAGTTTGGTGAATGTAATAAATTCGTTTGTAAATAAATAAATAGTATATAATATAATAAATAGATAAATTTGCTACATTAACCGGTCGTTTCCAACCTGTAGCGGAACGACCTCTACCTTTGCTATAGTTTGTTCTATTAGAATATCAGGTGCCTTAAATATTTTCTTTATTTGTGGAAATGTATGACATTCTTTAAACCCTACATTTCTGCTCGGAGTATTCTTATGATTATTACTTCGTTTATCACCATTTAATAAAGAAGTGTGGCGCCTTTGACTCCGTGATTCCGTTAAAAGGTTTCAAATATCCTGTATCTTGGCTAGCAATTTATAATATCTATTTTATGATTAAAGGTGTTAACTAAACCCATAACTGAGGTGAATAAACTTAGATTTCCCGACATTAGTGGTTTTTTTGACGTACGAACTCCTGGGACTATAAATCCCATTAGAAACCCAACCCCTACTTCTACATCTACATATTTTCAATACCCTTTGGAAAATATGTATAATGACCGGTGAAAGTAATAAATAATAATAATAATAATAATAATAATAATAATAATTCCCCGTGGGGGGCCGGGGTAGAATAGCCTCCTGGTACGTTCTGCCTGTCGTAAAAGGCGACTAAAAGAACAACCTGGACCACCAGGGTTAAATGGTGGTACACCCATGGAAATGGAGACACGAAGCGGAAGATACCTCGGAGAAAGGTCGCTGCCTGGGGATCGCCAGGGCATGTCTGGAGCCGGCGCTGGACATGACAGTATGCGGACCGTCGGTGGCAGGAAGTTAAGGAGGCGGCAACCTGTCATTCAAGAAACTACACCTCCTCCTCTTCAACAACAAAATGACCAGGAGGGCCCAACACCATCACGAGCCCCCCTCGCTGAAGGTGCTGCGCAGGAAATTCAGCCAGCGCTCACCCAGGCGGGACTACAAAGACAGCGCATGAAATGGACATCTGCGATGAATGAAACCGTCATGCGCAGCTTTTATAAAGTGACCAACCTGGGACGAGAAATGATCGGCTACAGACAACCTTTACATGCCGATTTTAGGAAAATCTATCCACATCTCCAAGTTACCGAACAGAGAGTAGCAGACCAGTATCGGGTAATAATGCGTAATCACCTAATTCCAGAGACAAGACTCAATACCATTAAAGAAGAAATACAAGCGCAAACTAATAACGAACAAGACCCCGCTAACAATGAACCAGCTGAGGAGCAACCTGTAATAGAAAACGTATTAAATAACACACAGGAACTTAACACTACCGAAAACACCCAAGAGGACAATTCTGAGCTATATCACGAACTATCTGCAGAAATGGCACGTGCGATGCTAGAATTTGAGGGAACCAACCCACTGATAAGACCCAAACTTCCAAAAGTAAACTCTTCAAAAAAACTAGGTCAAATTATGGAACTTTTAAACACCAAAATTCTTCCACCTTATCTTTTAAATATTAATAACATGCAATCTCTTCACCTTTTAGTTTATAGCGCAGCAACTGCCGTAGCTAAAACCATGAAGATAAGGATCCACAATGACTCTGCAAGAACCGAGCTCCCGATACCGCCATGGGAGACCAGACTTCAACGAAAAATTCAGAGGTTTCGAAAAGATATCGGCCAACTAACAGAATATCTGAGGGGTACACGAACAAATAGACTAAAACAGAAAGTTGATGAAATTTTGCAGAGAACCAACATCCACACTCGGCATAAACCAGAAAATAATACAGCTCAACAATGCCTGGATACTCTAAAACAGAAACTTTCCTTATTTTCAGGGCGCCTACAAAGATACAAGACCAGTAATAACCGAAAACGTGACAATCTTCGTTTTGAAAAGGCCGAAAAACAATTTTATAGAGAGCTAAATTCAAAATCAGATCACCCAGATAAGCAATACCCCACGAAAGAACAAATTCAAGATTTTTGGGCCAAACAACTTGCAACTCAAACAACATGCAATATCAACGCAAGCTGGGTTACTGAAGAGAAACAAAATAGTAATAAATATAACCAGATGAAACATCGACCATTCACTATCGAGGAAGTCAACCAGATTATCCAAAAACTGCATAATTGGAAATCACCTGGCCCAGATGGAGTTCATAACTTTTGGCTAAAGAAACTACGGAGTGTGCATCCTAAACTCTCAGAATTAATTAACCACGTTATTCTTAACCCACAGGAAATGCCAGCGTTCCTAACGCAAGGAGTAACCTATCTACTGCCTACAGACCAGAACAACACACAAGATCCGTCTAAGTACTGACCGGTAACGTGCCTACCTACTTTGTATAAAATTATCACTTCATGTTTAACACAGCGCATTTATCAACACTGTGAGAAAAACAACATCATATCCGCACAACAAAAAGGATGCGCTAAAGGGTCTATGGGCTGTAAAGAACAACTTATTATCGACTCTGTCATCAACAACCAGGCATATCACAACAAGAGAAATATTTTTACTGCCTACGTCGACTATAAGAAAGCCTTCGACTCAGTACCACACGAATGGCTTATAAACATATTAAAAGTGTATAAAGTTGATGGTAATACTTTGTCTTTTCTAGAGAGCGCTATGACAAGTTGGAGAACAACGATCCAGCTCGAAGTACAGGGTAAAAGCACAGTAAGTACAAACAACATTCCAATTCGAACAGGAATCTTCCAAGGGGACTCACTGAGCCCATTATGGTTCTGCCTTGCTATGAATCCTCTTTCGAACCGTCTTAACTCTACCAACTATGGCTTTAGCATTCGAGATAATAACACCGAGATTGCAAAGTTAAATCACTTACTGTATATGGATGATTTAAAAATAATGGCTGCAACTAGGAACCAACTAAACCAAATGCTGCATATAGTAGAAGAGTTCTCCAATGACATCGGCATGCAATTTGGACTAGATAAATGCCGTACTCTCAATATAATCCGAGGAAAAATTCAGCCAGGAGAATATCAGTTACAGAATGTCCAGACCATCGAGGCCATGGGCGAACACGAAATTTACAAATACTTGGGGATGAAACAATCACAAACGATTGAACAACAAACAATGAAATGCGAACTGACTAACGAGTTTGTGAAAAGGGTAAGACAAGTTTTGAGAACCAATCTCAACAGCAAAAATATGTTTAAGGCACTTAACTCCTATGCATGTTCAGCTCTTAGTTATTCTTTTGGGGTAATTAATTGGAGTAGGACAGACATAGAAAGGCTACAAAGAAAAGTGAGGACCCTACTTACTAAAACGCACAACCACCACCCTCGAAGTGCCACTGAAAGAACAATGCTTCCCCGCCACCTTGGAGGAAGAGGATTAATAGATCTGGGTAAACAACTTGAAAAACAAATCACTAACTTAAGATCCTATTTTTACAGGCAAGGAGAAAATTCCACGCTGCATCGCGCAATAAATCAAATAGACGATTCCACTCCTCTACAACTTAAGAGCGAGGAAGCGTGCAGCTACCATCATACGGACCAGGAAAAACTCCGCATCTGGATGGAGAAGCCCCTTCATGGGCGGCATCCTAATGAGATCAGCCAAAATCATGTCGACACTGCTTCGTCGAACTATTGGTTGGTATCAGGCAAGATGTTTCCAGAAACCGAGGGCTTTCTACTCGCCATCCAAGATCAGGTTATACCAACAAGAAATTATCTCAAGCACATCGTCAGAGATCCGTCCGTACAAAACGACAAATGCCGGTATGGATGCCAAACATCAGAGACAATCCAGCACATAATAGGAGGATGTCAGGCCTTTGCAGCGACAGAATACAAAGAACGGCACGACTCAGTTGGGAAAATTTTACATCAAGAGTTGGCAATGAAGTTGGAACTTATTACAACAGAGAAGGTTCCGTATTATAAATATACTCCAGAACCCGTAGTGGAAAATGACCGATATAAGTTATATTGGGACCGCAGTGTACTTACCGATCAACATGTAAGGCATAATAGACCAGATCTTATTTTAATAGATAAAATTTCCAGGAAAACAACTCTAATTGACGTAGCCATACCGAACAACAATAATCTGCAAGAGAAACACACTGAGAAAATCGCCAAATACAGAGATCTAGAAATTCAAATCGGAAGGCAATGGAGAATGGATAATGTTCAGACCATCCTAATTGTTATATCGACAACGGGTGTAATACCGAAAAGTCTACTGGAATACCTTAAACAACTAGGAACAGGCGAACATCTATATAAGCACATGCAAAAGGCAGTACTACTGGCAACTGCTCGCAGCACCCGGAAATTTCTAGGGGATAACTCTACATTTCAGGTCACTTAAGGACACCGAAAAGGCCCCCACAGACCACAGAGCTTAATCCTTTTGATATCGCAGGTATCTGGGATAAGTAAATGATCCCCCCCCCTCCCTTAGAGGGAGTGCGAGCCTTAACTGGCTGTAAATAATAATAATAATAATAATAATAATAATACTAATAATATTTGGGATTCCAACAAGCCAGACTGCTCGAAGATAAGCAAGCTAAAACCAGGATTAAGGACCAGTATACACAACGAGTAAGATTCTTACTTAAATCCGAATTAAATGCAGGTAATCTGATTCAGGCAATTAACACGTATGCAATGCCTGTATTGACTTATTCATTTGACATTCTCAAATGAACTAAAACTGATTTGGAAGAAATTTATGGGCTCACACGCACCCTTATGACCAAACATAGCTGTCACCACTTAAAGTCCTCAATCCTCCGAATAACGTTGGCGAGAAGAGAGGGAGGATGAGGTCAAGTCGATGTTAGTAATCTACATTTCCCGACAAGTAAGTAATTTACGCGAGTTTTTCTACACCAAAGCTCGAACCTCAAGCCTCCATAATACCGTTGCGAAGGCAGACAACAACTATACGCCTCTTAACCTCGCCTCGCCTGAACTAACGTCTGAAGTAAAATCGGACACTCCAAAGATGGAGGAATGGGCTCAAAAAGAGTTACATGGTCGACATTATCACGAACTTAACCAACTTTATATCGACAAGGAGGCATCCCACAGGTGGCTCTCTCGAGGCAAACTCTTTCCTGAGACAGGAGGGTTTATGATGGCAATTCAAGACCAAGTCATCAATACTAACAACGTCGTCATCTATTAATGTTTGGGCTGGTATCGTGTAAAATAAAGTAATAGGGCAATGCTTTTTCGAAGAAAACTTAACAGGACAACGCTATTTGAATTTTCTTCAAGAAGATCTTATCCCTGCTTTGGCTGCCCTATACCCAGACGAACAAGACCCTTCTGTCCCGACAGATAATTTGTGTTTCAGCAAGACGGCGCACCGCCACATTTCTTTCGAGATGTCCGTAATTACTTGGATACAGTGTTCCCAGGAAGATGGATAGGACGAAGAGGGCCAATAGAGTGGCCGGCCAGGTCACCAGACCTAAATCCCTGCGACTATTTTACATGGGGGTACTTGAAAAGTAAAGTTTATATTGAGAAGCCAAACAATGTCGAAGATTTAAAAACTAGAATTAGATATGAAATTAGACATATATCACCCGAAATTGATAGTGTTTTACACGAGTTTGTAAACCGTCTTGCTTTCTGCCAAGAAGTAAATGGGGATCTATTTGAACACTTGATACATTAATAAGAGTTTTCACAGTTTATAACATTTTATCCTCCAATGGAGGACAAAATGAATGAAGTGCAACCATGGAAATAGAAACAATTGGCACTGTTTATAACATTATTTTTATCCTCGATTTTACCTTAATTTGTAAATAGACGTACTTATTTCTTTTCTTGTTATTTAAATGTAAATATTTCGGAAACAGTTGATTTTTGAGATAAGGTGTGTTATACAAAACTTGCTTGGAATTTCGCCTATATTTCATAAATGCAATAAAGAATATAGCATTCCACTTAAAAAAATAACCGATGACGTCATATCTTTTTTTTTTCGACCCTGTATACAAAATTGTATGTGAAATAATGCGCAACTTAAAATAAAAATCGACGGGTCTAAGCGTTTTCCCAAAAAATCATGTCTCTAATTTTTATCGAATTTATGCGGAACTTTAAGCGGTCCCTGTATATTAACTGGAGAATATACGTAATAATCATGTCATTGCATTAACCGTAACATAATATATAACAACAAATTCAGATATTGAATTTTATTTAGTTGAGTATGTTATAATCTACAGTATGAAATGCGCAATTCAATGATACAATGGTGTTCACCAGTAAATATTTTTTAGAATATAAACTAATAATCAGTTTTTTTATGAAATATTTAAATTGTTATTTATTGTATTTAGTATTTTATATTAATTATCAATATGAATTATTTAATTATTTATATTTTTATTAATTATCGTAATTTAGTAACCTTTTCAGCCTCAGAATAATCATCAGGTATTAAGGCATTAACTTGATATCATCATTAGCTGAATATTAACTTTTTTCCTCTAAAAATCATTATTAAAATTAGCACACATACCCCAGACTGGCAAAAGATATTTGAATTATTGATATTTACCATTAATATTAATATTTAAATCATTTATTATTTTATTTTCTTATTTAAAAATTATATATTTAATTTTATTGATATTGACTTTTAATTTATTCGAAAACAGCCACTTGATGTAAGTATTAGGGTTATTAATCAAATTATTAAGTGCATTTATATAAGTTCATTTGTAAAGTAAAATATGTTGTTTCGAGATTAGCACATTGAAGATTTAACACATATAATGGGTACAGGACCGTCTATCCCCACATAATAAACTCCTTTTTAAAAAAACTCGCGAACAAGCTCGAGCCAAAGTCAAGTCTCACAAATATGTCTGGATTAATAATGGCAATATTTTAGAGCGAAAAATGCCCGGAAGCAATTTCAAGCAAATATGAAGTGAGGAAGATTTACTTACTATGTAGGCCTTTTCTTTAAAATTTAACTTAATAAATCCTATTCACGTTTTTTCGTCTTCTTATCAAAATGTAACGGGCCTAAGATCTAAAACTCAAGATTTTAAGTGTAATTTACTTTCTAATAACGTTAATTGTATCACCTGGTTGAATGCTGATGTTTTTGATTCAGAACTATTCGATGGTTACCATGTTTTTCGACGAGACCGAGAACAGACTGGAAGCGTGAAAAGTGATGGAGGTGGATGCTTAATTGCTGTGTCAGACGAATATACTGTTGTGAGACGTTCAGAGTGGAAAAGTGATGCAGAAGATGTCTGGGTTACGATTTACTTTAAGAATGGCGGTAAATCCCATTTTTGTTGTGTTTATATTCCACCAGGTAATGATCTTGCGCTAACCTGCTTCTTGGATAAGCTTTATAGCATATCAAATTTTATATTAGGGGATAAAATTTTAACCTGCGGTGATTTTAATTTCGCCACTATTAATTGGATACCGAGAGAAACTTACTATGTAGCTTAAAATCATAACCCTAAATTTAATACTTTTTATGACATGCTTAACTTCTTTGGTCTTTTCCAAAGGAATAATCTCAAAAACCAAAATAACCGAATACTTGATTTGATTTTAACCAACGAATTAGTTTTCTCAAAATATTAAGCACTGTCAGCTGCCTTTGGTCTTTAATTGTGATTGGGAGAACATTTTTAAAGATCATAACATAAATGTATGTATAAGTTAAATTTAATTTAATTTAATGAAATTTATGTACCTTTAAAACAAATTAATAAAAAATGTTCACTTTACTTTAGTAAAAAAAACTATTGATAAAATTTTGCAAAAGAATCGAGCTCATAAAAAATGGAAAAGATCAAACTCTGAAATTCATTATCGCGTATTTAGTGAGTTACGTCGACAAAGTAAAACAATGATACATTCGGATTATGTTAATTATGTAAAATCTGTTGATAATGATATTTCAAAAAATAAAAAGAAATTCTGCCAATTGATCTCTGTTAACAATAAAAGTAGTGGGATACCCAATTCTATACACCTTGATCAAAAAGCTGCTCGGGGACCTCAGGTTAGCCAACTATTCTCAGATTTTTTTATGCCTGATGGTATAGAGTCTTTTTTTGTAAAAAAATGTGCACATTCGCTATATAAATCATTGTCTATTATTTATAACTTATCTCTTAAGCAATGTGTGTTCCCTTGCAAGTGGAAGATGGCTAATGTGGTGACAAATCTAGTGTGAAAAATTATAGACCAATAAGTAAACTTGATATCTTCGGTAAAATTTTTAAATCATTAAATCATAATAAATTGATACATTTTCTAAAACCTATAATTATAGATGAGCAGTACGGTTTTTTTCCCAAACGATCAATTGATTCCAACTTAGTTCTTTACTCGGAATATATACTCTGTTCAATGGATTGTCAGACGCAGGTAGACTCTTTGTACACCGACTTCAGCAAAGTATTTGACAAAATTGATCATAACACTTTATTACAGAAACTTGCTGAAGTGGGACTTCATGGAGATCTCATGGTTAGCGTGGTACATTTTTAATCGATCCCAGTATGTCACTATACATGGCCACCAGTCCTCCACGTATCCAGTTACCTCAGGCGTACCTCAAGGTTCCCTCTTGGGGCCCTTACTATTTATAATCTATTTAAATGATGTTATAAAATGTTTTACCTTCTCCAAAATATTACTTTATGCAGACGATATTAAGATTTTTGCTTCCATCAATAATCTCGGTGATTGCTTTCTCTTACAAAATGATTTGGACAGATTTTATGAGTATTGTCAGAGAAATAAACTTTACCTTAAGTATGATAAATGCGCATTTATTAGTTTCACACCTAATACTAACTTATTTCAATTCGACTATAATTTTAATGGAATCCTACTTATGAGGACTGATAAGGTGAGAGATCTGGGTGTCATATACAGAGCTTTCATTTCAAAACGATCCGCCCTTAATAACTTAAAAAAAAAAAACACGTCAAATTAGATATACAGGGGGACGTTTAATTATGCATTTACTGAAGTTCTGTCAATCACCTCCTCACCTCCAGCTAACCTCACTTTAATATGTCAAATAGGAATCTCCATCGTGTGATACATCATAGTAAGGAGCGTAAAATTCTCTATTCAACGGTACCAAAAAAAAATGAAATCGGTAAATGTGTAAGCAAATAGTTAGCGAAAATGTCTAGAAATAATGATTATTTTATTTACGCCAAACTTTGGTATGTCAAATGTCTACCCCATGGTGTGATACATTATTTTAAAGGGCATTCATTATGCTATCAATGGTTGTAAAAAAAAAAATTGATTGACCAAGAAGCAATTAAAGTGTAAATCGGTAGGGTAGAAAAACAAATTTAATTAGTCTAACAAATTTATTTTATTAAACGTTCAAAATGCGCGCCGTTATTAGCAAGACAATAAAAAAGCCTATTTTCAAACTCCTTACGAACATTGGCAAGGGTCTGCCCGCTAATTCCTCTGCATTCTTAAAATATTCTATTTTTTAAATTCTCAATACTCTTAGGTGGGGTTTTATAAGCTTTGCTTTTTAAGTAGCCCCAAAGAAAAAAGTCTAGTGGGGTTAGGTCCGGAGACCGCGCAGGCCATTCGATTGCACCACGTCTGCCAATCCACTTTTCTCGAAATTTTTCATCAAGCCACTTACCAAAGTGTAGTGCGCGGGAGCTCCATCCTACTGAAAATGTATATTATTTTCATTCAATAATATAGCACCATGTTGATCTACTTGATTTTCCATAGATTGGATGATGGAAGGGTATATTGCATTTTCTAAAAGGTTTAAATAAATTTCGCCAGTCAAATTTTCTTCCAAAAAAAATGGCCCGATTATTTCATTCCCATAAATTCCTGCCCAAACATTAATTTTTTGGGGATATTGGGTATGGCCTTCCCGAAAAACATGCGGATTTTCATTATCCCAGGATCTACAGTTATGTTCACCAGATCACTTAAAAAAGAGGTTGATTCGTCACTGAAGCAAATGTTCTTCAATAAATGGGGATCGTGGTCAATTCGCTGGCACATCACTTCACAAAATTGAATTCTTCTATCAAAATCATCTTCTCCGAGTTATGTCCGAATATGAATTTTATAAGGAAAGAACTTTTTTTTTTTTTAACTTTATGTACGGAACCAGTGGAAATATTTGATAGTTTTGCGGCCTTTGGTATAGACAAAGTTGGATCCATAGCAAATTGTCCTAGTACTTCAACTTGGCATGCTTCATCGACAACTCTATTTTCATATTTTTTCTTATTGCAAATCGATCCCGTCACTTCAAATTTTCGTATCAATTCTAATACGTATTTATGGCTCACGTTTTTATCTTGATACCTTTCATAAAATGCTCTCGCGGTTCTGCGAGCACACCGATCTTGAGCTCCATAAAGGAAAATTATTTCTATTCTTTCGGCTAGCGTATACACCATTTTATTAACTCACTGTTTTAACTAAAATTGAAAAATTGCACGCGTCAAACTGACAGTTTTAACAATAATAAATCGCCGGCTTTTTAAACGCCTTAAAAATGTAAGGTATTGCAGTGTTTTTTTTGTACCTATTAGGTAGGTTTCGCAAAAAATATAAGTGAAATAAATACACATACAAAGTTATAAGACTGCAAAGATTTTTGCAAAAAATTTGAAGACACTCTTTTTTCTCGCAAATAACGGTACACATTCTTTACTTAAAAAAATAAATAATTTGCTTGAACTAAATGTACTGTTTGTTACCACACATTTTAACTTTTAAATTGCTTGTATTTTTTTTTGATGATCTATTATAAAAAATTTAAGAATTTTAAAATGATGTAGGTACCACACGAAAAGTATTCATTTAAAATACCAAAGTTTGGCGTAAATAAAATATTCATTATTTCTAGACATTTTCGCTAACTATTTGCTTACACATTATTACGCATAACGATTTCATTTTTTTTGGTACCGTTGAACAGAGAATTTTACGCTGCTTACTATGATGTATCACACGATGGGGGTTCCCATTTGATATATTAAAGTGAGGTTAGCTGGAGGTGAGAAGGTGATTGACAGAACTTCAGTAAATGCATAATTAAACGTCCCCCTGTATATTTAATTTGACGTGTTTTTTTTTTTTTTTTTTTTTTAAGTTAATAAGGGTGGATCGTTTTGAAATGAAAGCACTGTATAATCAAAAGCTAACTTTCGCAGAACATATCTGGGGCTTGGTTCTAAAAGGGCCAAAGTCATAAATCGCAATTTTTGACAAATTGACTTTAAAGGTAATGAGGCCGCATTAGGTTTGGTTTTTACAACATAGATAGGTTTCTATATTTTTCTTAAGCTTGATTTGGGTATAGAGGATATTGGTTTTAAAAAAAGAAATTTATGATATATGCTGACATGCCTTCCTTCTCGTTTAAAATATTCTTCAATAATCATTAGCAGCATAGCAGAAATTAAAATGTTTTATTTTGTCCAGGACAACAATCACTGTACATAATTATTTATATCGATATTGGCCTTATAAGAAGTTATATAATATTGGATTCCTGGGGCCTATGTTCACATTGGCCCTTTTATTGAAAAAAGAGTATAAAATTGAAATGTTGACATTGGCCTTTAGCGGATTTGTAATTTTTTTCTATGAAAGATAGACTTTGGCCCTTATTACACATAATAATCTGGTCTGTGCCGATTTCAAAAATGCACTTAAGCCTAAAACTAAAAAAAATTACTTTGGCCCTTTTAGAACCAAGGCCCAGATATTAATTACTTCAGCATCAAGTGTAATCGACTAATTGTAAGAAATAGTAGGCTATTAACCTCTAAAAGCATTATATTTTGCCTATATTTATAGTCGTTTGGGTTTTGCTTCCGTCGTCTGGGCTCCGCAATATGCGGTGAATGCTAACAGATTGGAAGCAATACAAAATAAATTTTTTAAGATTTTTGGACTATAAAAATATTGCTTTATTTAGCATTCATACTAATTTAATAGAACTTAGAATTAAATATCAATTATATTCTCTTGAAACACGGCGCTCTTATACAGACATGTTCTTTCTCTATAAAATAATTAACTATCAGATTGACTCGAGTTATCTAATATCCCAAATACCTTTCCATATACCTCAGGGAAATTTTCGAAATTCTTATTAGTTTCCAGTCTGTTTGTATAGAACCAATGTAGCAAGGAATTCACCCTTAAGTCGTATGCTTTCCTTATATAATTCCAAATTTTTTTCTGTAGATTTATTTTGCCGCTCTCTTTCTATGTTTAAGAAGAGAATCAGAGATCCTTGTTCTAATTAACAAGAACACAAAATTAGAAACTTAACACTGTATTGTATTTCTGCTCTGGTATTATTTTTTAATTTTGTATTAGTTAAGTACACCTGAAACACTTTGTAATTTGTGAATGTTCCTTTGGGTTTCGGCCTGTTAACATCCTATTTGTTTTTGATTAATAAAATAAAATAAAATAAATAAAAAAAGGCCATTCTTGGGCTTCTCTGGCACACCACGTGTGCTTAAAAGCTATTCACTATTTGACTCCTAATTTAACTTACTGTTTTCTGCTAAATAAATATATCGACATTCTTAAGTCCCATTGTTGGAAGTGTTTCTAACAGCTTATGGATGCTTACCATAACAAAGGCTTCTCTTAAGTCAATTAAAACAGCTTTAGCTACTGGATTTTTATCCAGAGCCGCTGATATATAGTTTAGAAAAACAACAGCAGTAAAGTCCAGTTCAGAGATCTATTAGAATCTTTGATGTGTCGCAGATGCCGCGCTAAATAGTCCGTGCGTCTATGTCGTATTTATTGTAGCATGATATACATGTTTAAATGTCAAAATTTTATATAATTTATCTATGAAATCATTTTAAATATAGGTAAAACCCCATTTTTTACACTATTTTTTATTTTTCTTTCGAAAATGTCAATTTTTAAAAAGAAAATAATATCACAAGAAAATAATATCAAAAAATTGACCGCGGACTAAAATCCAACCATTTTACAAATCATTTTAAACACTTGCAGCACTCCCAGACTGTCACCTCTTTTTAGCTAGTCTATTAAACAAAGATAAAACACCTGCGATCTGGCGGTTCCTACTTTAGGTAGGGCAAGTGATTGTGTATCTCTCTCTATCCCACTGATTTTAAGGATTACGGGGCCATACCCAGATAAATTTTTGGGCCGTTTTTGTATTACTTTCGTCGTGTTTTTAACGAGATCTTTAAGGATGGATCTATCACCTTTAATAGTTTGGAGGGGGGTCATGTGAGTTTATTATTTGATCCGATTTGCCGGTTTTGCTTTTTACACGTTTATGAAAGTGGAGAATTTAGAATTTGGCCTGTATTCGTCTACATTTTTTTCAGTTTTTACTGTGAGGAAGTGTTTTTTTTTATTTGTGTTTGTGGATTTGTTTTGGTATTATACTTAAAGATCTTAAAATGTTTCGACCCTGGGAAAATAGGCAGGAAAATTTGGCAAATGAAGAGGACAGTGTTTGTGCCGGCTTATAGAGACCGTGGGTGCACAAAAAAGACAATAATATTTGTGGTGAAAACAATAAGAGTGATTTGGACAGTGATTTAGACTCATATAGTTCTGATGGTTCATTTTCTAGTGTTGAGGAAGAAGCCAGGGAAGTAAAAGGCAAGGGACAAACATTTCGCAGTCTCAACCTTGCGGAGATACCTAATAAAACTTAATTAAGGATTTAAGTTTAAGATGGTTAACAAAAGAGCTGCTGTAATGGAAAGTACTCGAATTGTCAGGTGGCGTATAGAATATTTAGAGAATATTAAAAAATTTCGGGAAGAAGAAAGATCCATATATTATTTAGATGAAAAAGTCCCCTTTTTGCCATAGTAAGAAAACCTTTTTTTTATTAACTAAACAATTTTAATTTTTTTTTACAGTTTACTGCGTCTGTTTGTCCTTCAGCAATACAATAAAGACTGCTTTTTCCTGCATTCTCTGGGAAAAAGTCAAATTTTTGCGATAGTAAGAAAACCCTTTTTTTATTAATTAAAGAAGTTAAATTTTTTTTTACAGTTTTTACATTTGTCTTACAGAGATACTATAAAACCAGTTTAATTATTTGTTTTACAGTTACTGCCACACTTGTTCTGTCCCAGAGAGGCAAGACTACTTCTTTCATAATTCACCGGAAGAAAATAGGCTATTTTACATCTAAGTTGTAACTATTTAAAAAAAAAATGTAAATTTATTATTAATTAAATTTAAAAATTATTTCTGCTACTCTTGTACACTTTGTAAATCTGTTTTAGTATCCAAATGCTTCAGTGCGACTGTGCGAGATGAAGTTGGAATCCATAGCCGCAATAAAGAAACTGGTTCCTTCCTTAATGGAAGAAACTGCTAAAGAAAAAAAGGAAAAACAAAGTTTAGAAAATTGTATTAACTCTTTGGGCCAGATTCAAATGAGTAATTTTAAGATTTTGTATATGATTTTTAGTTTTTAGTATAAGCATTTATTTTTGTTAATTTTCATCTAATCTCTCCTATTATACACAATAACGAAATATGAGGCAAACAAATTAATAAATATTACATTCAGGATGCAAAGTGTGTTTTTTTATAAGTAAAACTTGTATCTTTTACACACATAAAATATAGACAGCTAGATGATTTTTAATGTAAAAGTTTATTTAAAAAATATACTTCCACTTTTCTGACTACATATTTACTTCTTATTCAAAGATGTTGGTACTAAATATAGAGATGGGGGTTTTCATAAGTATATTATTATAATAATATATCATAATATGTATTAATTAAAAAAAAACAATAAATAATGACACTGAATGTGGCAGCCAAAATTTCCGTTAATAATAACCACCAAATAAAAATAAATCTCAATATCCAAAAAAAAGGAAATATATAAAATTTGAAGACAAACCAAAACATTTCACTTTTGTGTCAAAAAGTAAATCTTTAATGCCTTAATCCACAGAATAAATGGGCGTAAGTAATTCGTACCACCTATTAAATTAAAATTTTTGGTTAAACTGATTTTACGTACTTAAATCTTATAGTTAAGTTAAATATTATCTTGCTATCAACTATCCTGAATTTCTAACTTAATAAAACTAAACCCAAAAATGCCGAATAATAAAATTTTAAATACAAATAAATTTTAAGGCCGGACCTGTGCAACTTTTCACGCTTGAGTGGCTGTGATTGAGGTCAGACGTCTAACAAAATAGTACGTGGGCGCATGTAGTCAAATTTTACGAATCAAATGTATAAATTCTTAAAAAAATGCTCAAAACATTTATTTATTTAATGGAATGATTAAATATCGCTTAGAATATAAAATTTTGCGTTATAAAATTTTAGAATATAAACATGCATGTCATGTGACAATACAAGCAACACCGGCACACGGACTATTCGCGGCATATCAAAGATTCTAATAGATCTCTGAACTGAACTATACCAAGTGTGCTACTGTTTTTCATAAAGCCGTACTGAAACTTATGGGTCAAGTCTTGATCATTTATAAACGTTTGCATTCTCTGCCTAATTATTTTTTCTAAAATCTTAGAGAATACACTTATCACTGAAATATTATTGCCTATAATTGTTCATATTCTTCTTTTGAATAGAGGGTGATTTTACCTACTTTCAGCTCTTGCTAAAATATGCCATTCTCAAGTGTTTCATTAATTAATTTTACCAAAATCGGTAGAAGATCCTCTCTAAGATTGTTCATATCTTTGACTGTGATTCCGTCATGTTTGGGCGCAAAGTTTTCTTTTAATTCATTAATAATTTTTGAAAATTCCTGCTCACTAGTTAAATTTACATATGTTTTTATATTTTATTTGAATATTCCTTAGATTTTTATTTTGCAACATGGGAGAAGGGGGTACGTTGTTACAAAATTCATTCCCGTAACTTATTTTTTCAATAGTGTATCTTTCAGAAGAAGCTTATTTCTTAGTTGAGTTAGTATACATATTTGCTCGTATGATATCAATAATAATATATTAAAAACATATCAAATGGGTTTGTAATTATGATTTTAATTTATTTTGCAAATTGTAAGAACTTGCCCCTCCACAGGGTAAATTGTTACAGTCAATGGGGTAAGATGTTACAGGACCAACTAAGGTAAAGGAATAACTAAATGACGTGGAATTAACATTTATTGTCAAGGAACGTTTCAAAAAACAGTTACACAAAAGAAATAAAAGTGTTGCTCAAATTATAATAAAATCAAACAGCTTAAACTAGTCCGTATCGGAGCAACAATGAATACAAACATAAAAATCATTATTGTCGCCACAAGCAACATGTGCCCATCTTTTACAAGCAGTGCATTGGATCCACTGTTCGTTTCTCGATTCGAAAAATGGAGTTAAACAAATTAGACACGTCGACTCCTCTTCCGAGCTCTCAGAGTCTGATTTTTCTTTTGTTAAAATATTTTTTCCTTAGATTGCTCTTTTTTCTTTTTTCCACTTGTTGAATCACCTCCTATTGTTCTTTTAGTTGCTCCCACATTTTTTTTCTTTGTCTTGCTTTTTCTTCCTCCTCTAAAGCCGATTTAATCGGCGTGTCTGTCAAAATTGCAGAAACTCTTTTCTTCCGACCTCTTTTCAATTTTCTTGCCATTGCTTTTGGGTAAGGTTTGAGTTCTTCGGGCGTTAAATGAGCTATTTCTGTGTCCAAAGGTCTATGTATCACTGGGTTACAGGCGGAGCTTGTAGAAGGCTGTGGAGATGGCGTCCTGTGTTTTTCGATTTGAGTTTCTGCTGTTGTAGGTTCTAATTCCACTGTTGTGTTATTAATTTCCGGCAATGGCCTGTTTGTTACTTCTGCTGGCAATAATTCATCATCTTGAAATACGTCTCTGTTGTAGGGCCAAATTCCAGTTACATTAAATCCCTTCTGTATGTTGTGAGGTGAAACACCAAGGGAAAACGAATCTTTTAAAATGGTAGGTATATCATAGATGCTCATGACTTTACCTGGGTTAGATCTTAACCATCCATCTGCAGCACTATTAAAATATCTTTTAAGTGGGCCAAACACAGTCCTATTAAGGGGCTGAAGCTTATGGGATGTATGTGGCGGGAAACTGACAAGGACGACCCCATTTGCTTTGCAAAAATTCAATACCGGGATCGACAAATGGGAGTCATGATTATCTAAGACCATCAATACAGGTTTCTCTTTGCTGCATCGGACAAACTGGAGGAAATGTTTCTTAAAAAGTAAAAAATTTTCGCAAAAAATTTTCGCAAGTCATCCATCCGGAGGAATGTGATGCGCCAACGCAACCTGGAGGCCCATTTGCTACCATAAAATCCTTGAATTTCTTCCGTGGGAATATTAAAAACGGAGGAACAAAGTTGCCATTTGCGTTGACTGCTAATGCCATGGTTACGAGTTGACCTCTTTCCCCAGAAGTGATGGCCCCTACTTGCTTAGTTCCTTTTTTTGCTATGATTTTTGTAGGCCTTTGGACAGTAGTAAGTCCAGTCTCGTCCATATTATAGACATCTTGAAGCTGGAATTTATATTTATCACAAACTTGGCCAAGGTTATTGAAAAATTGTAACACATTATGGCGATTAAAGGCAGTAGCACGGTCTATGCTAGTAGCCTTAGGTGTCCTGACTGACAAGACCAGGGGCCGTATTTTTGAAACCATTCGACTTTGATTCGCATACGAAATTAGAGGATTTCGCACGAAAAATCGATATTCGTATTTTCGACCGCTTCGTATGCGAACTTTTTCGCATGCGGTGTATCGAATGGGTATATACCATTCGAATTTCAAGTTCGTGTGCGATTCTGCCACTTGTCTTGTTTTGATTTTAAACTAGCTTTGTTTTTTTGTTAATTTGTTGGTTGGTTAAGTATTTTCGTAGTGTTTTTTTATTGTTTATTGAAAAAAAAATAGCAATAATCAAATGGCTAGATTAAACAATCTTGTGCAAAGAAACGTCGTCGATGCACTGGAAGAGACTAAAACTCTGGCAGATAGAAGGAATAGGATGTACTCTTCATTTCTTGAGCCATTTGAAATGTATGCAGATGCTTAATTTAATAAATTATATAAATTAAGCAAGCCTATTACGATAGAATGATTAAGCATATTACGATGATGTGATCTTTATGTGCTCCTGAGACTGTGTAATCTATCCACTAGTTTTATATAAGGCTTGTGCAGTTTTAGCCGAAAAATTTTGGGTGAAATTGCCCGACTTTAATTCCGGGTGCTCTTCCATAAATGAAATTAGTTCTTTCTTTTGCTCACTCGACACAAAACCGCAATATTTTTTTATTTTTTGAATTCATTTAAAAAAAAGTCAATTCGCAAAAACCCAAGAAACGCCATGAAAAAACCTGAAAATTCCCTGATGTTTTTAAACTTAAATTTTAGGTTAGGTTCAAAAATCGTTATCGTCTTCATCCCGGTTGACACGGCCTCCAATAGCACTCGACTTTGCTACGTTGCCACTACATTTCATGTTCGCATGCGAATGAAATTTCGAATGCTGTTCAAAAATGCACTTTTTAATTCGTGTGCGAATTTTGCCGCTCGACTTTGTTCGCATTCGAGGATTCTCGCATGGTTTCGAAAATACGGCCCCAGACCTTGTCAGTCTTTAAAAAAGCCAGCCTTTTTAAAAACCCAAATAGCCAGTCCTTGAGACTTAGTCCAGTCCTGACGCTATATTCTTTTCCTTCCAGTTATCGGGAATAGATATATTATTTGCCGTTGCAAACTGGAAAGCAAGCTTCCGTAAATCAGATGTAGTGAGCCCATAATAAATTTTAGCAGAATGCTCGGTGAATTCCGCAAGTTGTTTTTTCCTCTGCATCGTTGAATATTTTTCTGTGTTTAGCGTAACCGACTAAGCGTTTATTAGTGTCGGTATTAATGGTAGTTACCGCAGACTCTCCTTTAATAAAACGATGTAAAGTCATAAAATTTACTGCATATCGAGCAGCGGCGTCCCTAATTGACACTTTTTCCTGTAAGACCAATTGTGCCGCCCTCTCAAATTGTTCGGTTGGAATATCTCCTCTCGTGGTTTTCTTGACATACGTGCACACCATATTTACATATCTGAAAGCAACAAAAAACCATTTATAGAGAAGTGTAAATATTTAATTCCCCTTTAAAAATAAATGGGGCAAGTTGTTACAGTAACTCGGTAATTGTAACGACTATCCCCACGAGAACAAAATGAGGTTAGATCCACAATTTTTGGTAAATATCGGGAATAAGTTAAAAGCAAATATGCGCGAATTAGGAGAAATATATAGGCTTTGAATCTGTATAATAATCATATTTATACTACTTACCAATTTTGCACAATTAAGCACAAAAGTAGGCACACACCAGTACAATTTTGCATCCAAAAACACATGTAATCGGTTTCCCAACCTGTATATGTTCGAAACATAATGAGCAGCTTTCAAGTTTAAATAGTTTAAAGGGAGTCTTAAGGTTTTTCATTTACATCCTTGTTTGCTATCTAAAATATTTACACAAAATAGCATAGGTAAGAGTTATGGGCATTCAATTAAAAAATGTTAAATAATATAGAAATTGTGACCTACTTCTTTGGTGCTTGGAGTATCGATCAACTTTTTTGATTCTTTTACATTTTATGTCACTTCTACTATAGGCATCATTCAGATTGTTTTATAATAAATTGAATAAAGGTATTTTTTTAATACCGCCATCCCAAGAAATTTGTAGTGAACTTTTCCTTACGTATATATGGGTTTTTCAAAATAAACAAATACCTTATGTATTATGTATATACGTTATCATTCGTTTAAAAAAGATAATAATAAGAAATCTGCTTTAAAAGATCGCAAGGTTATCACATATTTATTAACAACAAAAGCACCTACCAATAAAAAAACATGTAAGTGCAAATCTTTGGACTCACTGCGTTGTAAAATTGCATTAATCCAGTCAATACCACAATATGAAGGCAACAACATTACTTGTCTTGATATGCTTTACTGTTTTTTTAATGTTTATAGATTCATCATGTTACGAAAGTGATGAGGTAAGAAATCTTACATAGATACCCTCTATTAAAAACATGTTTTTAATCTGATTTTAATCATTTTTAGTTTACACCTGAAATAGCTTGCAACAAAATCCCCAGTTTGGTCCGAATTGATAAATGTTTTAAAAATGAAAATTGCTATGCTATTCTTAAAAACTACGTAAAAAGTCCTGTAATTATGAAATACATAGTGCTTTACAAAAAGCTCAAGAAAGCAACATCTACTCAGGAGTTAAAAGAACTTTGTGAAGAAACTTCTATACTTGTTCCAGTAACTGCATCGTTATCAAAATGTAAAGCAGATGTATTAAGGCAGTGTGTGAATAAGGCTGGCGCCATTTACCCAGCTTTTCATATATACTTGCTCAAAATTTGCACTAAGCAGGAATCATAAGTAGAGTAGAAATAGTATCCAACAGCTTAAACGCTTTATTTTTAGATATTTTTATTATAAAAAATAATGAATTTAATAAAAATGTTAATTAATCGTTCTTGCAGTTATACAATGTTAAAACCCTTTGTTAATAGAAAAAAAACCCTGATAATATATTTAAATATCTCCCTTTTTTCATAAAATGACCCGCGCCTTTAAACAATTCTCTTCGATATAACTCTAGAAACTACTGAAAATTGAACCATTCATTCTTTATCTTAGAACATTAAAAAATTAGAATAGAAAACAACAACTACTGAGTTTAATATGTGCAAAGGGGCAAGAGGAGTGTTATATAATCATCGATTCTCTGTTGTTAAGTTTTAACACATTTTTAAAAATTAACATTCTTATTTCTCTAACCGCTTTTAAAAAATTTGGAATGGCAACACCGCAAGCAAAACTAATCTCATCTTGCGAAATGTCATCTTGCTAAACGAATTTGTGTTTACATTCGGCATTTGCGAAGTCCTGTATTTTTTCTTTAGTTTTTGGTTGAAAAAAGATAAAGGTCCCATTTAAGTGTTTTTGTGAACTGTTACGATGGTAAAAACTTGTACCGTTTGTGACGCACCATAGGAAAAAGGGTAATTAAGGCTGATCTTTTCACAAGTTGAATTCAAATTAATACTGTCAGCATGAACGTAAAATAACAAAAACTTAAAATATTGTTAATAATTTAAAGCATAATCTATTATTAATAAATATTTATCATATAAATATTTTTTGACGACGCGACGTCACTGGTAACGATTTCTTGTGTCAGTAGAATCAACAATGCGATTAAGCGGCGTTGCTATGTTGTTGCCTTTTTCTCTAATATAGGGACGTTATCTGCATTAATTTAACTTTTAACATTAATTAACTTCATTAGAGAGTACCTTATCGTATTTCGCTTCCGCTTTCTTTGAGAGTTGTCCCAAGACGCCGCGTGATGTCGCTACAAAATCAGGAAGCCAACAGTCCGCAGAATCAAACCTAGATGACGGCACCGCCACCGATGGAAATAAAGTTTCACAAAATGGAGCTAACGTAAACAAAAACGTTGACAAAAAAGACACCGAATGGGCAGAAATTAGGAGAAAACCAAAAAGGTTAAACAACAAGACAGTGGTCCATGCAACCCCACGTCCCGAACCCATTAGAGGATGAAATGAAGCAGATTCTGTGCTAAAAGCGGCTCAGAAAACAACCACTCTATTTGTTTCTGGCCTGGATCCAAGTACAAAGGAGGAACATATTTTGAACTTTTTGATAAGTCAAAATTTGAGATACCAATGTTTCTGTGAAAAGATGAAAATTACCAAAGAAAAAAGATACAGTTCTTTTAAATTGATAGTCCCACTAGAAAAGAAAAAGGGTACATGTCTGCGTCTGTGTGGCCACAGGGAATTATTGTAAATCTTTTTCAGAACCTTAATCGCCAAAACCCAAAGGCAAGAGTACACCCTCAAAAACAATAAAAATCATGCATATAAACACCCGATCTGTAAGAAATAAAGCCGAAATGCTTGAGGCGTTCTTAGAAGACAAGTCATTTGATATTGTTTGTCTCTCGGAACATTGGCTTAAAAGAAGAAGCAGAAGTTCTACAGCTTGGTAGTTACAAACAAGCTAGCATATACGCGAGAGCATCCTTTAATGGTGGGGGAGTAGGTGTATATACTAATAATTGTTTTAAAGTAACAGATTATGATGTGAAAATGTTTTGAATGTTGTGCAGCATTTTTAAATGACTTAAATGTATATGTTTTAGCAATATATAGGTCTCCATCAAAAAATTTCCAACAATTCCTAAATTCAATTGAATCAATTATAAATAAAATTGGTATACATAAAAAAAAATTGTGGGAGATTTTAATGTCCACTTCAATACTGATTAGCAGAATTTTCTTGACCTTTCTGACATCATGGAGAGCTATGGTTTTAAACAAACTATAACAGACCATACAAGGGCTGGAGCTTGTCTGGACAACATTTTTATAAAATTCAGTACCGATTCCTTTAAATCCAGTGTGTTTGATATTGGGGTGTCAGATCATCTTGGACAGTAGCTCGAAGTGATCGTTGAGAGTATTATTGATGGGACTCTGCACCACCATAAGGTATGTAGGCCTGTGACCCAAGGAGGTATGTTGTCTTTCTTTGAACTGGTTGCCTCATATAACTGGAATTTTGTGCCAGAGGAGAGTGTAGCTGTCAATGACTGTTTCAAAATATTTCTCTAGAAATCTAGGTATCTTCTCTAGAAAAAGCATATACTCAATCTTTTTCCCTGAAAACATATAGGGTGAGGACCAATCGGAGAAATACAATAACTTGACAATAACCTAAGGGCCATGCGGGATCATCTACAGTTGCTGAGTGGAGTGTCTCGACAGTACAAAAACAGAAATTTTAAGAGGTTGTTTAAGGACTTTCAAAAAGCTTATAGAGCTGCTATACATGAGGCAAAAATAAAAGCCAATGATAAATTCATCTCATCAGCTTCTAATCCAACTAAGGCCGTATGGCAAGTTGTTAATGGTAGTGTAGGTACGTCAAAAACGAAAAAATCTCATGAAAGTACTTTAACTACTGACGATTTCAATAATTTCTTTTCACGTATTGCCCATGATACTGTTAGAGGTACTCCACTGTCGCAGGGTGACCCAATCCAAAGTCTCTCTGTTCTGGGTATGCCGGAGAATGTGTTCTCTTTCTGTCCTGTATCATTCATAAAAGTAAGAGAGATTATTGATGGCTTAAAAAATAAGACTAGTCAAGACATCTATGGGCTAAATGTCAAATTAATTAAGTCTGTTAAAAACATTATCATAGCTCCACTAACAAAACTAATAAACAGATGCTTCAGGGAGAACACTTTTCCAGGTGTGCTCGGATCAGCCAAGGTAATACCTATTTTTAAAAAGGGTGATTCTGATAGGCCTGAGAACAACCGTCCTATCTCCTTGCTGCCCATAATCTCAAAAATCTTTGAAAAATGTATTGCTGCTCAACTTGTGAAATTTTTTGAGGGTAACAATCTTTTTACATCCAGCCAGTTTGGTTTCAGAAAGGGTAAAAGTACCACCATGGCCATTTTAGACTTAGTTGATTACTTGTTAAATGCTTTTGATAGCTTGCAATATGGCAGTGTCTTGTTCTGCGATCTGAGCAAGGCATTCGACTGTGTTCCCCATAACATATTGCTGCAAAAACTTTCTAAATATGGACTTAGTCCCAACAGTAGTTTAACACTGCTTCCTATCTCGCTTCCTATCTGGCCAATAGAGATCAGATGGTAAGTGTTGGTGGGCTCTCATCAGCAAAAAGTGGGATAACCATAGGTGTTCCCCAAGGATCTGTTTTGGGGCCTATCCTCTTTTTGATCTATATAAATGACCTACCATTAACTGAACCATCTGGTAAATTCACCATTTTTGCTGATGGCGCAACAGTGGCATGTGCCGGAGATACTCTTGAGACCGTAGAGAGGAAATTGAGAGTATTGTAGGGGGGAATTCAGGAATGGTTTAACATGAACCGATTGCACCTCAACGCAGACAAAGTTATTTTTACTCTAAGATCAGCTGACATATCAAAGGATTTTTCTGTTAAGTTTCTGGGAGTTTTATTGGATCCTCCACTTCACTGGCATTCCCACATTAATATTGTTGCCGGAAGGCTAAAAACATCTATATATGCCCTTTGTCGCCTAGCTGGATGTTTATCTGAATCTGGCTTAAGAACAGCCTATTTTGGCACCTTCCATCCCTTAGCCACATATGCTATTCTAGCATGGGGTCATGCCCGACAAACAAAAAGGTTGTTTTCACTACAGAGAAGGGCAATCAGAATTTTGGGTAGGCTGGGTTGCAGGGAGGATTGTAGATCTGTTTTCTCTATGAACGGAATACTTATCCTACCTTCCGTATATATATTGGAAAATCTTTTATGGGTACACAGGAATAGAGATGGGTATAAAGTACATGGTGATATACACAACTATGGTGCTAGAAACATAAATAGGCTAGTTCCAATTTACCAACGCTTAACAAGATGTCGGAGTGGTCCCGGATTTCTAGCTGTTAAGTTATATAATAAACATCCTACCGACTATGTGGATTTAGATTTGAAACGTTTTAAGAATAAAATAAAACAAATTCTAGTCTCTAATGCCTTCTATTCAACTGAAGAGTTTTTAAACTTCACATTCTATCTGTGATATTAAGTACCTACCTATATATTGCATTTTATTTGAGACATATTGTGATTGTGTATTGTTCATAGTATGTATATCAATTACTGTGTTTTGGTTTTAATGAGTTTTATACGTTTCTTTTTATCAATTAATAAGTTGGCACAGGACAGTGCTACAACAATTACAGACGCAGCTGTAATTGCATCTTCATTCTCCATTTTGTTTAAACTTCCAACCCGTCAACCCGGAAGGTTTGAACCAAACATTTGCCACGCCGTGTAGCAGATCAACTTGCCGCATCTTTTGTCGAATCTATTTGAGAACCATTCGGTCCAATGTTAGTGCCAAATGTTCACAGCATCGTGTGGTGCCCGCTTCACAGTAAACCAAACAATGATCCGAAACACCCTCCAACAAGACAGTGTCTTGTATCCTTGACTAAAGTATCATCAGTCACAAATATAGGGTCAAGTAATGATGCGAAGTAAAAACATGAATAAAGATAAAGAACATGAAAAATGCGAAGAAATATTATCACCCGCGTCAGCGAAAAGCCATGAACATTTACTGAATTTAGAATGCCTTTAAGTATTATTTTATAATTCACAATATTTATTTATTACCACTTAACAATAAAACCTCCTATTTTGACACAATTTGAAAGATAATAAATTTGTATTCCAAAGGGTTTATTTATAATAAAAAAAGTATTATCAAAGCTTAAAGAATTTAAACTATTGTTGAGCAACCAGTCAATTATATCTCGCAAGTATTTTATTTTATTTGTTTTATAAATTTTTGTTTACAAATAAAAAGACAGTACGCTCAAAAGATGAATGGCTCGACATTTTAGGAAATTCAGTTATCGGTTCTTTTTTTTATTGATTTTTTATTGGCAACTTAAATGGAGAGAAATATCTTGGGAGAAATAATAAATCGCCGCTTAAATCTTCCGATTGATCGTCAAATAATTTTTTCGTTTGGGGATGGACAGCACGGACGACAACATTTTTAGGAGCAGTCATGAACGAATTTTGATGAATTCGTGCCAAAGTACGCGAAATACTGAATAAACCCAGCCGAAATGTTGCAGAACACTCGTGGTGGGTTTTACAACAGACTGAGATATTGTTTAGCACAAGCAAGGAGTATTTTTGATGTTCGGCGATTCCGTACCATTTTATAACTAGTAAATAATATTAACAATATAAGAATTTTAAAAAAGAAACCTCGTCAATACCAACACCAAAGAAGGAACAGATTAAGAAACACAAAAAAACCTGAGCTTTAACTTCCCTCCTACAACCCCGCACAAATACAATAGTTTAAAATATTTTTGATCGAAACGACGACGAAACACAAACGAGGCTAGCCACCTCAGACTAGGCTGTAATATTGTGGCGTCAGTCGATCTGAGCCAAGAAATAAATGAAACAATTTTTTAAATTTTTTAGTTATTTTTCATTTACATGGATTTTTTGTACTTAGATGCTTAACAATTGTTTTTTTAGGCGTAAAATATGATAACTCTTTACACCTCTTTTAGGTCCATTAGTGGCCAGATATTTAAATAATACGTGTTTACTATGTTGTTAATAATGCAGATCGCGCGAGGTTATCTCGGGCTATATCCTAATTAATTAAAAAATATATAAATCCAAGTTTGCAAATATCATGAATTATTTAAAAGTTCAAGAATCAGAAGAGAACAAGTGTTTGTTTGAAGACTAAGCGTATTATCAAACTACAGTACACCATTACTTACTATAAACTTCGCAACATGAGGGCTATCTTAATCACTCTATTATGTCTTACATATGGTTTAATGTTTGCGGACGCTAGATATTCTGATCAGGTAAAAAACCTTGCACAGCCTGTATACTGTATAAATACCTTGAATAAATGTGATAATTTCTAGCAACCGTCAATGCCTTGCATCGAAATCCACCGTTACGATAGACGAATTGATCAATGTCTTGACGTTATGGCATGCTATGAAATCCTTTATAATTATGTACAAGGCTTCGTAAGCAAAAACCTCATCGTACTCTACGTAAGCGCAGCGAATGCACATTCTAGTACTGAATTGGAAGAGCTTTTTGAGGAAAGCAATATTTATGTTCCAACACAAGGATCCCTATTAGATAAGATAGCAGCTGTCCGAAATCAGTGTGTAAATAAGCTAAATAGAATTGTACCTGATTTCGTTACATATTTACAAAACACTTGTTACAACTACTATTAAAGCATATGAAGAAATCAGTAGTACTTAAGTTTTTTTAAGCGATTCGAAATAGTGGTCAAAGAAGATTAAAAACTAGACTAGAATGTAGTAGTGGAATTACAAATAGTATACTTTTGACAAATAAAAAAGAATGTTCTATTGTTGAGTTTTTTTTAGATACTTTAATGTGCTTTTAATCCTTTTTTCTTCAAAAGTGTTTCGTGTTAATTCATTTTTCATATAATTCTTTAAACCAATTTTAATACTAATAATTAAAAATTAATTATTTGCGTCATAAATAATATAAAACCATGCCGATGTTTTTATAGCTAACTTTGAAAAAAAGAACCAAAAGTGTAAAAAAGAACCAAAAGTGTAAAAACTTATGACAACTAAATAATACAGTCAAAATTAAGGCCTCTACACACGATGCAAATTCAATTGTAAGAACTATTTAAAGAGCAAAAAAAGCATAAAACCGTGGATTATGCGTTGATTATTGATTATTATTGGAACTTTTAAAGGGGTACTATGGGGGTTTAATCATAAATGTATTTAGATTTATTATTTTCCAAACATACCTACTTGCTCTAAATAGACACTGCACTATCCTTCTTTATTTCTGGTACGGTATTTATCTCATTATGGGAGGAAAATTGATAAAAGTTCTTTTTAACAGAGAACAAGCAACAGAAAGGCGAATAGAGATAGATGCGTGGCCTAACCCTGAGGGATCGAGTAAGAAATAAAGAGATAGGCCGACGTACTGGTCGTACGTAAGAGAAATTATATTATACAACGAATCACTACACGCACCAAAAAAACTATTGGAATGAAGACAAAGAGCTGACAAGCAAACGTAGCCAAGGCAAACTTCTCACTCAATGGACGGATGTAACCACAGTAGCAGTAACCACTAATCACCAAATTTATGGGACAACTTTGATAGCGTTCGCCAAGCTTTAATAATAGTTTCTAAGAGAGATTACTTATAAAACCTAGCTTTGACATTGGGAAAAAGCCTTTGAATTTAATTTTAATGTCCAAAAAAAGAACAAGTTTGCAAACGAAAATATTTGCAAAATAGACATACTGCTTTTTTCTGTTCATTCGGGTACTTTTTTATTGATACTTAAAAACAGTAAGTGGCATATGCTGCTTTATTCTGTTTTAAATTAAGTGCTTTTTTCCATTCCAGAATCTTATATTTATAGAAAAAAAAAACGCAGTAGCAAACTAACATTTTATTTAGATTTCTTTCTATTACAAGTTTGCGTAACAATTTGAGTGTTCCTAGTAACTGGCAAGTTTAACCAAAAATCCTTTCTGTTTTCTTCCATGAGTCCCAATAAATTTTTTATTATACCGTCTGTTTTCTTCAGAGATCCCACATGTGACAGGCTGGATCTGAAACGTCCTTCTTCTTACATATGTCCCCTTGTAAAAAATTAAGTGTCTTGAATACACTAGAATTAAGGTCTGACTTAATTTCCAAATTGAAAAAACCTCGAGAGACTTTAACTTTGTTAATATTGCACAAAAGTATTTTTTCTTTCTCGATAGTGTTTCTTTTGTGGGATGAAGAAAAATCTTGAAAATCATAGAAAACTTCAATATGCGTAACTTTTGTTGTAACCCTTCCATTGTTCGACTTTTGTATTGCTTGAACAAAATCATTAAAATCTTGAGTTTTTATTTTGACGCTGCTTTGGTGATGAAGGGAATGTATGTCCTGGCTCGAAATAGTTCACTAAGAGTGTCTCAGCAGCTACCTGCAATGAATTGACAATATAAACGAGAAAGATCATAAAGGCCCAGTTTTTATTTGGTGCTGAACAATTGTCCAGCCAAAATATAAAATGCTCGGCGTCACGATTATGGAGCATGAACTGGAAAAAGGTGCTGATTAGTTGCTCTTTTCCTTAACCACGAATGGCTTCATGCCAAACAACTGCAACCGGTAGAATCTCCATTCTGGGCAGCATTAATATTTTTTCCAAATCTGCTGAAACGCAGATAGTTTTTGAATCATACTCAGTAGCTGCATCTTTCTGATATAAATGTAGTGCTGTTTTTGCACGGTTTATATGATCTGACCATTTACATGTGTCACATTCTGGATCAAGGTCTTCACGCTTATGGAGATGTAGGTCCATTATTTCACCGTGCTCACACTCTTCGTTTCCGAGTTTAGACTAAGTTATATAGTTTTAGACTAAGTTATATAGTTAACTGCATTTTTGTGTTGAGTTTGGGTACAAAACAACATAAGACAATCAATGGTGCTCAAAAACGAATTTTGAATTTTTTAATAGTTACTGTCTTTCTCCATAGTTGGGCAGTATAGCAACAAATTGGATTGCAATAGCCAACAACGTGAAAGGGGCTGCATGATGATGACGACTGTATTATCCGATCTAACAGACACTTCTCCAGAACTTTTGAGATAATAGGAAGAATTATATTGACCTATAACTTCCAGAATCATCTGTACTTCCCTTCTTGACCGAAACAACAAAAGCCCCTTGCATGCCGTTTAGAAAACAGTTCTGTAAACTGTTTGACGTTGATCGAACCCTTTGGTATTTTAACCTAAAGTTTCAAAAAAGTTGTAGCAAAGTACGTTTTAAGTAGCGATCATGTGAATCAGAAAAGTTTAATGCTGATAATGCAATGGAATCAGCGGGTTCTAAAAATATATGATTTTCACATTCATTAAATTTATGAATAAAATTTGTATCTTTCTCCTCATTTTGAACTTCCTTCCTAAGGTTGTACCCATACTCGTAAAATATTTATTCAGACCATTTGCTATTTCTATAGCATTATTATAACTTAACGAAGTTCTATTTAAAAAAAGTGAGTTAATTCGGTTACGTTGTTTTTTTCTTAATGTGTTCTCTCATATGGCCACGTATTTTTAAAATAGAGATTTTGTAATGATTGTATTTTATTATTTTTTATAAGACAACTATATTTCTCGAACTAATAAGGTACCACTTTAAAAACCACAATAATAACCCACTTATTATTTTTGTGATTTCTATATCTTTATGAAGATTCTTCTTACATTTTGAAACTACGTTTATTAGTTCCTGAAATTAATGAATATTTTTTTCTAAATATGTTATATTTTTGAACGTTTAATACACTTTTTGTATAAATATGTTTAAATTTATTTACATTTTCCCTTATATCTAAAAATATTTTCCTGTGATCAAATAGTCAATTTTTCTCTACTATTGTATTACAGTAGTCATAAATACAAATTACATCATCTATATTAGTCCATGTATATGAAAATCTGGTGGCATTTGAACAATTTAACTTATTTAGAAGACAGTAATTATTTACAGTTACCATGCAGATATTATAATCTTTAGTAATTATAGCATCTTTAGATGTCCGTATAATATGATTCACCCTATGTTTTATATTTATTAAAAATATTTGAAGCATAAAATCCACTCTATCCATTGCAGTTGCGATGATATTTTGATGCATAATTAATTGCTGACATAGCTTTATGGCCTGCTAATAAACCCATTAAGGCCATATCAACAATTAGCCATGGATCAACTTGCCAAAACCAATCAACCGAGCTGAAACGGTTTTCTGACGAATCAATCATATTCCTTCCGAATGTTCGACTTAGTCACAAGTTAACAATTCTGTGACTATATTCAAACATCCGTAGAAAATATGAAATTTTAGAAGAATTATTTTGGTATCTGTTGGACAGCCTGTCCAATGTAGTATGTCTTCCAAGTATGTCTTCTAAGAAAAGTTGAAATGTTGATTCCTGATTAAGTTGCTTAAAACCTAGAAAATATTTATAAGTATTTTTTTCATTCTTATTTCATATCATAAGCCCTATAACTATAAATTAACCAATCATAGAAACGTCGAACATATAATTTATGGCATTTTTCCACCAAAATATGGTTGGTTTGGGAATCAAGACAAAAAGTTAAAGACTAAGTGATTATGAATTTCGCTGCTAAGCATAAAATACGTATACATATTACCTGTTGGTATTTGTTAGTCCAGCAATTAAAGGCTGCTAAACTGCATACGAGAACCACTGGAGCCAGGATCCTTCTTCCAATTAAAGGAAAACTTACCTAAAGAAAAAAAACGATACCTTAAATATAAAAAAATTATAAATACCAACAACAAAAATGAATTACAAGCTCCTGAATGGACCAATAAAAACCAAAATAAGATTTCAGGTAGACACAAAAAAAGTGATAAATGATATTTGGATAGGTAAAAACATGATATAGGATAACTCAATATAATTGAAGTAATAGTGAAAAAGAAGCGCGAACTTCTTCGCCTTAAAAGCACTCACAGAAATCAAATCCTATTATTACTATCTATTATTACTATACATGTATTATTATTTCAAAATAAATATATGGAATCTTTAGTATATTGAGATTAAAATTATTTTTTTTATTTAGATTTTTTTGAATTACTTGATTTTCGATTCATAATTTGATTTATTATATAGTAGATCTTTTCTACACCAACTAAAAAGTATATACAGTATATTTAAATTAAGTGCCTATGAGAAACTATGTTGTTTGCAAAAATAAGTCAGTATTGTCTCAAGTATTCGTTTCTTCTTTAGTTAGTTAAAAATAAGCTAATAAAACTAAAAAAAAAAACTATTTACATACGTCAATCATATGCACTAGCACTAGTTTGTGAAATCGAACAAATTTAATTATCTGTAATATCAATGTTATAAATAATGGCGAATTAATTGGGACTAATGCCTTTGCTAAGAGGAATAAAAAAAACTAATGACAAGTGAAAATGTGTAAATACATATAATAATAAGAATATTTTGAACCTGGCAATGTCCAAATCGCTTTGTTAACATCAATATTTTTTACCTGTTTCCACCTGAATGAGCTGTCCAGTGCTGAAGAATATGGCCGCCATAAAGAAGCAACTAGTGGCTGTGATATGTATATTCAAAGCACAAATCACATCAATAGTTCCTTCACCATAGCAGCCAGAGATCTAAATGGCATTAGTAAACTTCAAATATAAAAAATTTCGACGTATTACACTAAGCAGCCGATCTTGGTGACCTAACCATGTGAGATTAAAAAATCCCTCACAGGTCTAGATCGCCAAAGAGAGGCGGTTTAGTACTCCTGTAAAAAATTAATTATCTAGAAGCGGTTTAAATTAAATATACTAAAACATTAGAATTTGAAATAAAAATCAATTTTCATCATTTAAATATAAAGGGCATATAAGTAGTAGAGTTGTCATGATTTTGTTGTCAATGTTGATTTTTAACCAAAACTTGTTTTTTTGTTGTAATAAGTCAGTATCTTTAAAAAAGAAATGAACGATTACTTTTAATTTCCTTTAAAGGGAGCCGGTGGTTTACAGACTGAAATGCTTTGAAAGATCACAAAATAAGGTCATTCAACACATCCATGACATCAACATCCTATGCAAAATACAGTCTTGCACTTTTGTGATGTTTAAATCCAAACTGATTCTCATTGAATAAAATATTTTCATCAAAATACAGTATCATCTTCAGTGGCTCGCGTGGCATTGCATTTGGATATGAACCCTTACAAATGTCAGATTTTAAAACGAAACGAAAACTACCCCAGGTGAGAAGGTAATCACTGATTTATTAGTCTGTTCCAAAGATTCTGGGAGGTACACACATTTGACAAGATTACGTTCAATGAAACAAACATTGCAACTTTAAGCACTAGAACTCTACTACTTTCAGACGAAAGTTTTACTTTCGGAGTTGAGAAGGTGAGGTCAGAAGGGAAGGTGAAGGACTTAAGACGCTAAAATCGGGTCACTTATTTTACTACCACGGAGAAACACTTCTTGATAAACAAAAAGCTAGTGAAAAACTAGAATATCTGCGGAGAAGGGTTCAAAATCAGCGGTCAGAGGATATTCCAGGGGATGATGATATCGTAACAAAAGCGATAAAGATAGGAGGACCAATACTGAGGTCCATGGTTGAAAAACTATACTTTTGCACAAGAAGGGAGATATAACGAACCTGGAAACATAGACCAATTAATCTCCTTAACCATCTTTATAAGCCATACAGCAGAATTATAACAAGCAGATTGGAGGCAAAGCTGGGTTTTTATGAGTCTCAAGAGAAAACTGGTTTCCGCTCGAAGTACAGTTTAAACGACCATCTTCAGGGCTTAAGAGGCTTGACAGAAAAAACCAATAACTATAACTGCCCCGTAGCTTTGATATTTGTTGACTTCAAAAAGGCTTTCGATACAGTAGAACTAGCGGCCATCTTAAGAGCATTGCGAGATTACAGTCGACTACCGATATTGCGACAAATTAAAAAAATAGAGGGAAATTTTCAAAGTAGGCTAACTTGTTATTAATGGAATTAGAAAGTCGGTTAAATAGGCAAACTAATAGTATTTTTTCCGCTGAATACGATAGTGAAAATGAAATAAAAAATCTAACAACAGATTCGAAGGCGAGTTGAGTCAAAAAGTTCAATTTTTTAAGAGTAACACACGAGCGAATGGAGATAGATGTTTGGCCTAACCCTGAGGGATCGAGTAAGAAATATACGCCGACCGACGTACTGATGGAGTAGATGATATTATACAACGAAACACTACACGGAAATGGACCAAAAGACTGTTCGAATAGAGACCAAGAGCTGATAAGGCAAGGCAATTTTCCCATTCGATGGATGGATTTGATTTTAGCAACCAACAACGTGGAAGAGTTTTATAAAAGGTAAAAACACGAAATCTACAGCATCACAAATACATTTAATAAAATTACAAAGGTTACATGTTTCGCTCGACTAGAGCATCATCAGACCAATAATACACACACAAAACACCTGACATATAAGTAAACAAAGCTTACAAAAGATTGTAAAGGCGTTCAAGCGGGGATGCACTGCTCTGTGGCAAATAAAAAAAAAAATTTGTTTCGTTTGAGTCTTTGCTGCTGCCTGTCCTAACAGCAAAAAATAAACTAAAAACCGACTGCAATAATGTTGTACACATAAATTAACTAAATATTGGACAGGAAATAAAAAAATTAATTCAAAATAAAGCAAAAAATTAAGTTAATTTGATAATAATAAATAAAAATTAAAATTATCTTATGCCAGGTTCAAAAAGGCCACCCTGTTTAGCAGTGCAGTACGTCAGTCGATCATAAAACGACCTTCTCGTGTTCGACAATATTTCAATGGAGATACTATTAAATGCTTGCCGAATTTTAACATAAAGCTCTTCTAAATTAGTAGCCTGTTCATTTTCGTGCCTATAAATTTGTTCTTTTAGGTATCCCCAAAGAAAAAAATCATTGGGGGCTAAATCGGGGCTTCTGGCGGGCCATTTAATAGTACCGTTTCCACTGATTGTTCGATCAGGAAAAGACGTTTCGAGAAATTGACGTACCACTAATGCGTTATGAGCGAGACAACCATCCTGTTGAAACCAAACTTGTTCTAAATTGATACTGAGCCCTCGAATAGCAGGAAGAACTTCATCCCTCAAAAGATTAAGGTATTTGTTGGCATTAAGGTTGACATTTCCATCGATAAAAAAGGGCCTATAATTGAATCACCTAAAATGCCAACCCATACATTAACCTTTTGAGGGTATTGTGTACGTGTTGGTATGCTTATGTGCTTGTTTTCCCTCGAATAACCCACTGTAATAGATGGATTATGTTTACCACAAACAGAGAAAGAAGACTCATCTGAAAACAAAATGTTACTAATAAACATTTCGTCCCGATTTGCCCTTTCCAATACTTCATAGCAAAATTTCATCCGTCTCTCATGGTCCTGTGGGAAAATTTCTTGGATTTTTTGCAACTTATAGCACTTGTACTTATTTCTTTTTAAAATTCTTCTAACCCTTAAAGGCTCAATACCCGTTTCTTTGGCAATGGTTGTACTATTGCCAGGAAAGTTCATTTCAGCAACAGCACAAACATTAACCTCTCGAAGCTCCCTTTCTTCGCCTAGCGGTCTAACAACAGGTGGTTGCTCATTTGCGTAGCATTTCCTGCAATTTTGCAAGCACCCAAGGGTCTCAAACCTATCGATATTTCAATTATCATAATTGCAAAAATTGTGCTGCGTACGGGAATGAGCCGATTTTCGAACGTGAATGCAATTCTGCCTGATATTTCATCGACAGAACTGCCGGCTTATTACCACTTAATAATTTGCTTTTTTTTCCTCAAGAGAACACATTTTAACAAGAAAATAGCGAGCGGTTTTAAATTTAATCTTTGCTGATTAAGCAGGAAGCAGGAAATAACGTTAAACATTTAAAATGCAATCTCATAATATTGGCATTACGTTTTTCGATGAACGAGTGGAGAGCCGTGCGGCTGAAATATTAGTATTGCCAAACGTATTAATTTGGAAACGGCATGTATTGTGTCCTCTATCTGTCTCATGCGGACTCCATATGTCCCCTCTCGCTTACGCTCATAGACTATTTCCTATAGGCGAGATTTGAATGATTATATCTGTATATGAAACTGGTAGCTTTTGAACAATTTATCTTATTTAGAAGACAGTAATTATTTACAGTTAACATGCAGATATGTGTATAATGTTTAGTAATTATAGCATCTTTAGATGTCCATATAAAATGTTTCACCTTATCTCAAAACAATGTTTTAGTTACTTTTCCTCCCATGATTTTGAAATTAAAACGATGAAATATAAGATATTTCATCTACCGTGCCGTCATTTATTTTTTAAGTACCGTAATTTTTTTCTTTATATGTTTTATTTTTAAAATAAATATTCGAAGCATAAAATCCAGTATGTCCATTTCAGTTGCGATGATATGTTGACGCATAATTAATTGCTGACATAGCTTTATGGCCTGCTAATAAACCCATTAAGGCCACATCAACAATTAGCCATACACCAACTTGAAAACGGTTTTTTGACGAATCAATCATATTCCTTCCGAATGTTCAATCTAGTCACGAGTTAATAATTCTGTGGCTATAGTCAAACATCCGTAGAGCATGAATTTTGTTGCTAAGCATAAAATATGTAAACATATTAGTTTTTGGTTTTTGCTAACATAATTTCTTGTCATGTTAAACAATGGCTCTGAAAACTATAACAACTTTCTCTATTTATTGTTGCCAGAAAGTGGTAATGTCAAGATAATAAGAAATTTAAAGATATAAGATATGGAGATAACAGATATGTACATAGAGAGCTCGTTATTTCCAGATACGTGGAAATTGCTAGATACTAATTAGAGATATAGGTAAACTATAAGTATATTTTCAAATAATAAACTAAAGCGCTAGTAAAATTATTTCAATTATACTGATAAATAATAGGTATGATATTAGTTGAAATGATATAAGTTAATTCGGCAAAAGTCTCAGTTTACTCGTTTGAAATACACAACCTGTGACGGCGCTTCAGATTTATGCTATAAACCAAATATATCTCTCACTTTTAAAAAAATCTGTTAAATTAATAATATCGGTTGCTCAAAGGAAAAAAGTTTTTTGTGAATACAATTTATAAAACATTCTGTCCCAAATTTTTTTCTTGTAGAATACTGATTCTTTAAGGTTTATCATTATACCACTTACCAGTCCGTTTCTTCCAGTACAGCAATTCAGGCTGCTAAACTGCATACGAGAACCACTGGATTCAGGATCCTTCGTATAATTAAAGGAAAACTTACCTGAAGAAAAAAACATGATGCATATAAAAAAAACATAAATACAACAAAAATAGATTGTTCCTGAAGTTCCTGAACTGATCAATAATAATCAAGAATAATAAGATTCCAATCATAAATAAGATTTCAGGTAGACACAAAAAAACTGAGAAATGATATTTGGATAGGCAACTTAATATAATTGAAGTAATAGTGAAAAAGAGACGCGAACTTCTTCGCCTTAAAAGCACCCATACAAACCAAATCCTACCTGCCCGAAATTTGAAATATTAAATGAAATTTAAATGTCCATTATAAGAGAACTTTGTTTAAAATAATATGACTCTCAGTTATATACAGAAGGTTGGATTTATTTAAAAAAGTACATAAAGTATTATAATTTTAAAATAAATATATAAAATCTTTAGTGTACTGAGGTTAATATTATTTTTTTTATTTAAAGTTTTTTGATTTAATTAATTTTTCACTTATAACTTGATTTTCTTACACAGTGGATCTTTTTTACACCAACTAGAAAATATATACAGTAAATTCAAATTAAGTGCCTACCGAAGCTATGTTATTTGCAAAAATAAGTCAGTATTTTCTCGAGTTTCAGTATATTCTTTAGTTGGTTAAAAATAAGATAATAAAACTAAAAAAAATATTTACATTCTTCAATCATATGCACTAGCACTAATTTGTGAACTGAAGCAAATCTTTAATATGACAGTTACCAATAATGGCAAATTAATTCAGGCTAATTTGTAAATGCCTTTGCTAAGAGGAATAAAAAAGACCACAAATGACAAGTGAAAATGTGTAAGTACATATGACAATAAGAATATTTTGAAACTGGCAATGTCCAAATCGATTTGATATTTAAAATATTTTTTACCTGTTTTCACCTAAATGAGCTGTCCAGTCCTGAAGAATATAGCCGCCATAAGGAAGCAACTAATGGCTGTGATATGTATATTAAAACCACAGATCACACCAATAGTTCCTTTACCATAGCAGCCAGAGACCTAAATGGCATTAGTAAACTTCAAATATAAAAAAGTTCGACGTATTACACTAAGCAGCCTATCTTGGAGAGCTAACCATGTGAGATTCAAAAATCCCTCACAGGCCTAGTTCACCAAAGAGAGGCGGTTTAGTACTCCTGTAAAAGATTTATTATCCAGAAGCGGTTTAAATTAAATATACTAAACCGTTAGAATTTGAGATAAAAAACAATTTACAACATTTAAATATAAAGGGCATATAAGTAGTAAAGTTGGCAAAAGCTTTACATAGTTAAAAAATAGTTATTTATATAACAAGTGTGTAAAATAATCCTTTTTTATGAATGGGAAGTTTTGACAATTCCCATGAATAAAATTACTTTACGCACTAGTCAAGTCAAAAAAGGTCAAAATTTTTTAATCTTATTTACATTTTCTGTGATCAAATAGTGAACTATTGTATTACAATTATTGTAGAACTCAACTATTGTATTACAATAATTTTAAGTACAAATTACATCATCTATATAAGTCCAAGTATATGAATGCAGATATACCGATTACCATCTTTAGCAATTATAGCATCTTTAGATGTCCGTATAATATGATTCACCCTAAGTCAAAATAATCACAATATTTTAGTTACTTTCCCTTCAATGACTTTGAAATTAAAACGATGAAATTTAAGATATTATTCTAATTAAGTACTGTTACACTTTTCTATATGTTTTATTTCTAATAAATATTTGAAGCATAAAATCCAGTCTATCCATTGCAGTTGCGATGATATTTTGATGCATAATTAATTGCTGACATAGCTTTATGGCCTGCTAATAAACCCATTAAGGCCACATCAACAATTAGCCATGGATCAACTTGCCAAAACCAATCAACCGAGCTGAATACGGTTTTCTGACGAATTAATCATATTTCCTCCGAATGTTCGACTTAGTCACAAGTTAACAATTCTGTGACTATAGTCAAACATCCGTAGAAAATATGAAATTTTAGAAGATTTATTTTTGTAGCTGTTGGGGAGGCTGTATGTCCTCTAAGAAAGTTCAAATGTTGATTCCTGATTAATTGCTTAGAACCTAGAAAATATATCTTATTTCATATCATAAGCCCTATAACTATAAATTAACCAATCATAGAAACGTCGAACATACAATTTATGCAATTTTTCCACCAAAATATGGTTGGTTTGGGAATCAAGACAAGAAGTTAAAGACTAAGTGATTATGAATTTCGCTGCTAAGCATAAGATATTTATACATATTACCTGTTGGTTTTTGTTAGTCCAGCAATTGAAGGCTGCTAAACTGCATACGAGAATCCCTGGAGCCAGGATCCTTCTTACAATTAAAGGAAAACTTACCTAAAGAAAAAAAAACGATACCTTACATATAAAAAAAAATCATAAATACCAACAACAAAAATAAATTACAAGCTCCTGAACTGACCAATTAAAACCAAAATAAGATTTTAGGTAGACGCAAAAAAATTGATAAATGATATTTGGATAGGTAAAAAAAATGATATAGGATAATTCAATATAATTGAAGTAATAGTGAAAAAAAAGCACGACTTTCTTCGCGTTAAAAGCACTCACAGAAACCAAATCCTATCTGCACGAAATTAGAATTACTAAATTACATTTAAAAGTCCATTATAAGATAACTTTGTGTAAAATAATGTGACTTACACTCTCAGATATATACAGGAGGTAGCCTTTATTTAAAAACGTATTATTAGTATACACGTATTATTATTTCAAAATAAATATATGAAATCTTTATTGTGTATTGAGATTAATTTTTTTTTATTTAGAGTTTTGTGAATTAATTGATTTTTAATTTATAACTTGTTTTATACATAGTAGATCTTTTCTACACTAACTAAAAAGTATATACAGTACATATATTCAAATTAAGTGCCCACCGAAACTATGTTATTTGCAAAAATAAGTCAGTATTGTCTTAAGTATTCGTTTATTCTTAAGTTAGTTAAAAACAAGCTAATAAAACTAGAAAAAAAAACTATTTACATACTTCAATCATATGCACTAGCACTAGTTTGTGAAATCGAACAAATTTAATTATCTGTAATATTAAAGTTATGAATAATGGCGAATTAATTAGGGCTAATTAACTAATGATAAGAAAAAATGTGTAAATACATATAATAATAAGAATATTTTGAACCAATGTCCAAATCGCTTTGTTTATCATCAATGTTTTTTACCTGTTTCCACCTAAATAAGCTGTCCAGTCCTGAAGAATATGGCCGCCATAAGGAAGCAACTAGTGGCTGTGATATGTATATTAAAACCACAAATCACACCAATAGTTCCTTCACCATAGCTGCCAGAGACCTAGATGGCATTAGTAAACTTCAAATATACAAAATTTCGACGTACTACACTAAGCAGCCAATCTTGGTGACCTAACCATGTGAGGCTAAAAAATTCCTCACAAGTTTAGATCACCAAAGAAAGGCGGTTTAGTACTCCTGTAGAAAACTAATTATCTAAAAGCTGTTTAAATTTAATATACTAAATCATTAGATTGTAAAATAAAAAACAATTTTCAACATTTAAATATAAAGGGCATATAAGTAGTAGAGTTGGCATAAGCTTTACATAGTTAAAAAATAGTTGCTTATGTAACAAGTGTGTAAAATTATCCTTTTTTTTTATTAATGGGAACTTTTGACAATACTCATGAATAAAATTACTTTACGCTCTGGTGCGTCAAAAAAAAAACGTTAAACTTTTTCTTGACAATTTATAAATTAAATTGCTCTATGGCTTCTGCAATGTGGTCTCAATTCAAGTAGTCGCGGAACACCAGCGTCGTTTTCGAATTAGAAGAGGCTATTCTCAGTGCCGTCGATAATGAACCAAGCATAAGCACTAGACGGATTGCAGATACTTATCAAGTTACGCAATCGTCTGTTTGAAGAAATCTTGATATCAATTGTTTACTTCCATTTCATTTGCAACGGGTTCACCATTTGCAGGAGGGTGTTCTAAAATTGGATTAATGAAAGTCGAATGTTGTATAGGTATGTTTTGTTCACTGATAAAGCACAGTTCTTGCGTCATGGTATAAATTATCTTCATGCAGTGAACATGTACACCGGTGGTTTTCTAAAAGCTCTCACGCTACAGTAGAACATAATTTCCAATATAAATTTATCATTAATGTGTGGTGTGGAATGATAAATGGTTATTTGAGTAGAACATTTATAATCGACAGTAGTCGTACAGAAGAAAAATATTTAGACTTTCTTGAAAATCACTTCGGAAATATATTAGAAAATATTCCCCTTAATGTAAGAAGAAACATTTATTTGCAGCACACTACAGTTTACGTGTAAAAGATTTTTTTAAACCAAACCTTTCCAAGCCGATGGATTGGTCGGAATAATTGGCCTTCTAGATCGCCAGACTTTAATCCTTTGGATTATTTCCTTTGGGGTGGTTCAAATCACTGGTATATTCCACTAAAGTAAATACAAAAGAAGCATTACTGAATCGGACAACAAACGCAGCACAAACTCTAAGAAATTCGCTCGAATCTATCCATAGAGCAACCCGAGCTATTCATCACAGAGCTGACATGTGAAAATTAAATTATTGCAAATTATTATCCAAAACTATTGCTTAGTCATACATTTTGTTTTTTATTAAATGTTGCTATAATAAAATCAGATGCGTAGTAATTTTTTAAATCCAAATATTTCGAAAACGGTTGCTCACATCAACTTTTAACAAGTATACTTTTTGACGTAAAGGTAACAAAAAATTACCTAAAAATATAATACAGGGCACACTAAAAAGTTGTGATTGTCCAATACTATTTTGGAGAAGACGAAGGCCTTGCGAACCAATATTTGACTTTTTTGGGCCCTGATTACGTACTTGAAGTATTGACATTTCCTGATGAATCATTTTATATGCAGGATGTTTTCAAACTTGAGAGTTATTTATTTTAACATCTTATAGAAGTAGTAAAAACAAGTTAATATACCAAAAATGATCTATATAAAAGTTGCATAATAATAGTTTGACAATATTGAACCATACAATATTGAAAATTATTTAAAAGAAATCTTTATTAAGATGAATGGTTACCTTTCTTACAATAATTGTTCAAAATTGTCTCCATTTATTCGACTAACACACTATCTTAATTCGGAAATAAAGTCCTGGTGTTAACAAATAAAATTACAAATTCTTTCGGAGTATTTACTGCTCCATCATGATACACCAACTCTTTTAAACAGCCACAAAGAAAAAAATCGCAAGGCGTTAAATCTGGGGAGCCAGGAGGCCAAGAAATAGGTCCATTGCGGCTTATCCTATTCGGAAACTCATTACTTAGATCTTCATAAACTTCTCGTCTAAAATGCAATCATAATTTTATCATAAAAGTGCGTTTATGTGAAAAACATATTTACACAACGAGTGAATCAGAGTAGTGACTTTATCGACAGTCGGATAAAGATGACTTAACCCGTTAATATTTCGAATTTCAAAAATAAAAATCAAATTTGTGTACGTTGTGATTTGGAAAAAATTCGTTACGTCAGATACTTTTATATGATAGCCTCACCCTCTTCCAAAAATTCATCAAGATCAAAATCTTACTCCAAAAGCTTGAAAACTTACTTATTTATGTTATTAACATCTCTCAGAGCAAAAACCATTCTTTCATTACTTTTATTCAACATCAGCTTATTAGAAATAAGCCATTTTTCTATTCCCTCTTGTCCCTCCATGGATATCAACATAGAAGCGTCATGCGTACTGCCAGTAATGGAAATTGTAGTCTATTCAACAAAAAGAGTGCTAGTTACATTAGAGTCCATAAGAAGCAAATCATTAATATAGACTAAAACTATTGGTCCGAAAATCAAGCCCATACAAATTTTTGACGACACTACACTACTGCCACGGAGTCTTTGGCATTGTATTTGGACATGAAGCCTTACAAATGTCAGATTTCAAAAAGAAACGGAAACTGCCCCAAATGAGAAGGTACTCGCACACTGATTAATCACTCTGTAATAAGGATTTTGGGAGGAACACATATTTGACAAGAGTATGTTCAAAGAAATAAACAGTTTTCAAATAAGAAATAAACAGTTTGAATATTGTCGGAGTAGGTGAGGTCAGAAGGCGAGGTGAAGGTCTTGAGACTCTAAAATTAGGTCACTTATTTTACTACCACGGAGAATAACACGGGTCACTGGAAGATGTTGGGATCTTTATAAACAAAAAGCTAGTGGGAAATCTCAGAATGGTCCGATTAGTTACCACCAAAGTAGTGTTAGCCTTAAAATAAACACCAGCTATGATTTACAGGTTATTCAGGTTTATGCCCCAACGACGGAGCATATAGACAAGGAAGTCGAAGTTTTTTATGGTGATTTCGGTGCAGCCCTCTCAAATAATCCTACAAATTTCACCTTTGTATGCGGCGATTTCAATGTCAAAAAAGGAAGCAAAATAAAAATGGATTCATCAGACACGGCTTTTAATAATTTTGGCAAGTTTCTGTTCGAGAAAAACATATTTCTAATAAACAGCTTCTACTACAAAAGCTCCAGCGCAGATGGATCTGGAGGAACCCAGACGGAAGGATAAAGAATGAAATCGACTACTTTATAACTGACAAAAACATATATATTTATATATAATATATAAGGGTGTAATACTCCTAAATAGATTTTTAAAGTCAAACGAGCCTCGAAGAGCCACTACCGAACTAAACACTAGCTACGAACGATACAAAATGAATAAAAAAGAACAACGAACACACCTCAAGAAATATCCGAAAAAAAGTATTGCCCAACAAGCCCGAAGAACCAAAAACAGCCTGGAAACACGCCACAAAATGAAATAGAGAAGATCAGTAAAAAGCGACGAAAAAGCTAGTCAAGACGAAAGAAATAGACTTAACAAGGAAGTAGCAAAGGCAATCAAAAAGGACTTAAGAAAGTACAAAGACGAGAACATCGTCAAAACTATCATCCAGGAGAATAAAAGCATAAAAATTATGAGATGCAAACTAGTAAGTGGGAAAATAGAAGTTGTCAAACTCAAGAACATAGTGGTAATATCACGTCGAACAGAGAACATTTGTTACAACTTGTAGAACCATTTTATGAAATCTTATACACTAAACAAAACACTCTAAGTCCTAAACGATGTCGTCACAAAAGCGACAAAGATAAGACCAATACTGAGGTCCATGATTCAAAAAATGTTTAATTTATGCCTGTGTTACTAGAATATCTCAACAAAGTGGAATAATTCAATAACTATACTTTTTGCACAAGGGACATAAAAAATATAAAGAAGGAAGGTCCCAACCCACACGTACCCACCCAAAAGTCCTGAAGGGACAATTGGGCGCCTTCCAAAAGGAATTCCTCATTTCTTTATTTTGCCACTTTTCTATTTCATGAATATTTATTTTCAAAATATAAATGCAATATAATACCTATCTATCCTAATTAGTGCGTAGAAAATCCGGAAAATACCAACACCTTCCTAATATATCAAATTAAACTTAGAATAATGCTAAAGAAAACAAAGAAGGAAGGTAAAACGAACCTGGAAACATGTAGACCAATTAGTCTCTTTAACCATCTTTATAAGCTGCACACCAGATATATAGCCGTATATATGCATCAAGTAGAATGGAGGCAAAGCTGGATTTTCATGAGCCACAGCAGAAAACTGGTTTCCGGTCGAAGTACACTACAAGCGACCATCTCCAGTGCTTGAAAGGCTTAATAGAAAAAACTATTGAATACAACCGCCCCGTAGCTTTGATATTTGTTGACTTTAAAAATGCGTTTGATGCAGTAGCGTCCATCGTAAGATTCCGGAGCATTGTAAGATTGTAGAGTCGACTACCGATATAGCGACAAATTAAAAATATAAAGGGTTTTCAAAGTTAAGTAGGCTAACTTCGTTATTATTGGAGCTACAAAGTCGGTTAAGTAGGCAAACTAGTAGTATTTTTTCCGCTGATTAAGATTGTGAAAATGAAATAAGAAATCGAACGCGATCGCGAGTTATGTCAAAAAGTTCCATTTTTTACGACACCCAGTATGCAAAATTCTTAATCTATAGTAAACTCAATTTTAAACAAAAGTTGTTATATGACTTAAAAGTTGTTATATCACACTAAAATCAAAAATAACTAAGAAATTGACAGTTCTTTTTTAAAATGTCGAGTTGAACTTTAACAAAGAAAACCGCAGAAAAACTAACAGTAACAGTAACAGGAGAATGGAGATAGATGCCTGGCCTAATTGGACTATACGAAAGCCTTTGATTTTGTTAATCACGAAATTTTAAAGTCTATATGTATACACATTATTTTTCCATTTTTGTTAACATAATTTATTGTCATGTTAAACAATGGCTCTGAAAGTCATAACAACCTTCTTCCCTTATTGCTGTCAGAAAATTGAAATTTTAAGATATAAGGTATGGAGATAATAGATATATATATACAACTTGGCGAATGGACCACTAAATATGTAAAGTTCCTAACAGGCGATATGGCAACCCCGCCGTGGCGACAGTCTGACGTCGGTGGGGGATGTACCTCTTGAGACAAAATTGCAAAAAAGTTTGACGCGGCATTAGTCTAAGATTTTTCTAATGCAGGAAAATATAAAACCCGCATAGATTCGTAATTACATTTTTTTTATGCTGTGTATTACATATTCAAAAATAAACCGTTGTTCCTATTAAAATAAAATATAAACTCTAATAAAAATAGAATGTAAATATCATAAAAAAAACAGAAAATACAACTTTAATTGAAGAAGAAAATAAAGATTTGGTTAAGATAAAATGGAGTTGGCAGATTCAACAATTTTGTTTCTCAACTTCTAAAAATTCTTCGTAAATCCGTTGGCCTACCCCTGCTATGACTATTATGATGTTTACAAATTGGAGGCCCTTTAATATTGCCAGTCCCACTAAAAAACCAGGTAAAATCAATTTTTCGAATAATCTTAAGAAGCTTTTTTTTAATTATTTTTATTGAACTTTTAGCAACACGAATATATTATTGCCAGCCATTTTTGCTGTTGTTACTCTGTCAAACGCCAATTTTGAATTTAAAAAAAAATTTTTTTTGTAAATATTTTAGTATGGCTAAAATTTTTATATGATATTATTGAAGTAACTACAAACCCAAAATTAATTTGCCAAGCAGTAATTCGGTTGTTAACCTTCAGCCAGGCCGATCTAAATGTGAACAGTGATTAGGGATGTTGGAAGAGTGCAGACAATCACGTGTTAGTAGCGCAAGCGAGATAGACGACAGCAGCTGTTTGTAGTGAAGATGGCGTCAGTTTAGTCACGTTGGTGTATTCGTTGCCGGTATTTTTAATGTTTTTAACAAAATTATTTTACAATGGCCAGTGAAAAATTAAAGTGTGTTTTCTGTAAAGACAGAAATGGAAAAATAATAACTTTTGTAGAAGACAAATTAAAAAAGTGTAAAGAAGTTTTACAAATACGGGTAAATTTTAAACTTAAATATGATAGTGTACAGTTACCAGAGCAAGTTAATGACATTCATGGATATCACAGAAATTGTTACAATAGTTTTACAGCTCTAATGGCAAAATATCGAAATTTGTCTGAAATAAATTTCTCATCAACAGCAGATCTTCCCAGTATATCTAGTTCGACATCGATATTAAATACTGCAGTAGATGTTAGCCAAAACCTGCCAGAAAATACACCTGCAAATTCACAAACAAAACTTAATAGCCAAGAAATTGATACTTTGATACCATTATTGAGCCTGAAAACGTGGTAAATGTAGAAACTAATTCGAATCTCCAACGAATTCGTTTTTTTTTGTGGAAAAGATCGCAAGCAATCAAAAGGTAAACAGCAAACTTTACACTCTTTAAGTGATGCAAAAATTAAAAAAAAAATATCAAAGTGGATGACAAAATTAAGTAATCAAAAATTGCTAAAGAAAATAGAAAAGTTACAGTCAAATAGTGAAACGACTTTTTATCATCATTCATGTGAATTGGGATATTTAAATGATTATAATAAAGTTATTGCTGATAACCCACAGATTCCCTGGCATGACAATCGAAGTATTCACCAGTGCATTTTCAAAAAAATCGTATCATTAATAGAAGAAGTTATCAATAATAAAAATTGTTTGCTATTATCTTCTCTTTGTGATACATACAATGATGAATTAAAGCTTCAGTCTCAGTCAGATGTAAATTTAATGACAAATCATTATCATGAGTATAAAGTATTGAAACAATTTAAAAAATCAATCAAAATTATTTCAAAAAATAAAAAAAAGTTATCACGCATAAAGATTGTAATTTATTAGAAGATAATGATTTGACGAGACTCGAAGAAAATAAGCTTATTGAGAAAGTCGCATTAGTCCTACGGAACACCATTTTAAAAATGGACAAATTAGAATTATCATCGAAAATTAAGCTATCTAATTTAATTAATGGTGAATGTACTATTCCTGAAAAAGTAGATCGATTTTTCAAAACATTGATTGGTGGTAAAGATATTCGTAATGATGATAATTCAAAAGACGATGATGACAACGAAGACAATGAAAATGACGGAAGATGATGATGATGATTATCAGGATGCCTCCGTTTTTTGTGATACAATAATTATTTAAAAAAATCTAACCCCAACTTTCATACAACCATCAGAGTTCTCATTTATTTTCATACCTGAGATTAATCAATTTCTTAACTTTGTACTACAATAAATCATTATTTTCATATCGTATTAACACATTAATTTAATATTTTTTATCCTTCCTTTGTAATTTATTCGACTTTGTAACTATTTTTGACCAAGCAAAATAATATCACAGAGTTTAAAAAACATCAAAAATTCCTGGCAATAATATATTCGTGTTGCTAAAAGTTCAATAAAAACAATTGAAAAAAAAGCTTCTTATAATTATTTGAAAAATTGATATTTTACCTGTACAAGTACGATGCGCATTGATGAACGCAACCACTACTGCTAGCCAGGTGGCCCGTATGATGTACGGGAGAATGAGAGGAAAAGTATATGTGAAAACTGGCCTAACTAAAATTCTCTCTCGAAAACGTTGCCAGCTCTTAAACTATAACAGTGCAGTGTGCAATCACAAAGCAAAACAGACAATTGGAATTCGCCGCGCCACCAGCTAGAAAGTGAGCGAGAAGCGGTGTTGCCATTTATAAGCCTATGTGTATTTGTTCGCCTACCTGTATGTAGAGAGCTCGATATTTCCAGATACTTGGAAATTACTAGATTATAATTTCTACTTATATGTATGCTAGGAGTATATTTTCAAATAATAAACTAAACCTCTTGTAAAATTATTCTTATTATACTGATAAATAATAGGTGTGATATAAGTTAAAATGATATAGGTTAATTTGGCAAGTTTCGGTTTATTAGTTTGGAATAAACAACTTGCGATAGTAAGTAAAAGCACTCACACAAACCAAATCCTACTTGCCCGAAATTTGAAATACTAAATGACCTTTAAAAGTCCATAATAAGAGAACTTTAAAAATAATTGACTTACACTCTCAATTATATACAAGAGATCTTTATATAAAAAAGAGAGAGAACAAGAGTTTTATATAAAAAAGTACATAAGGTAAATTTTAAAAATAAATATATAAAATCTTAAGTGTATTGAGATTAATATTATTTTTTTATTCAGAGTTTTTTGAATTAATTAATTTTTGACTTATAATTTGATTTATTACATACTGGATCTTATTTATACCAACTAGAAAATACATACAGTATATTCGAATTAAGTGTCTATCGAAACTATGTTATTTGCGAAAACAAGTCAGTATTTTTTCATGTATTAGTATATTCTTTACTTAGTTAAAAATAAGGTAATAAAACTAAAAAAAACTATTTACATTCTTCAATCATATGCAGTAGCGCCAGTTTGTGAACTCGAGCAAATTTAATTAGCTGTAAAATTAAAGTTACCAATAATGGCAAATTAATTCGGGCTAGTTCGTAAATGCCTTTGCTAAGAATACAAAAGACAGAAAATGATAAGTGAAAATGTGTAACTACATATAAAAATAAGAATATTTTAACCCTGGCAATGTACAAATCGATTTGTTACGATCAATATTTTTTACCTGTTTCCACCTAAAGGAACTGTCCAGTCCTGAAGAATATGGCCGCCATAAGGAAGCAACTAGTGGCTGTGATATGTATATTAAAACCACAAATCACACCAATAGTTCCTTTACCATAGTAGCCTGAGACCTAAATGGCATTAGTAAACTTGAAAAAAATTTCGACGTATTACACTAAGCAGCAAATCTTGGTGACCTAACCATGTGAGATTAAAAAACCCCTCACAGGTCTAGATCACCAAAGAAAGGCGGTTTAGTACCCCTGTAAAAAAGTAATTATCTAAAACCGGTTTAAATTAAATATACTAAACCATTACATTATAAAATCAAAAACAATTTTCAACATTTAAATATAAAAGGCATATAAGTAGTAGAGTTGGCATAAGCTTTACATAGTTAAAAAATAGTTGTTTATGTAACAAGTGTGTAAAATTATCCTTTTTTTATGAATGGGAAGGTTTGACAATACCCATGAATAAAATTACTTTACGCACTAGTGCGTCAAAAAAGTTCAACATTTTTTAATTTTATTTACATTTTCCCTTATATCTAAAAATATTTTCCTGTGATCAAATAGTGAACTATTCTCAACTATTGTATTACAATAATTTTAAGTACAAATTACATCATCTATATAGGTCCAAGTATATGAAACTGGTAGCATTTGAACAATTTATCTTATTTAGAAGACAGTAATTATTTACAGTTACCATGCGGATATACATTGTATTATATGCAGATATACAGATTACCATCTTTAGTGATTATAGCATCTTTAGATGTCCGTATAATATGATTCACCCTAAGTCAAAATAATCACAATAATCACAATATTTTATAGTTACTTGCCCTTCAATGACTTTGAAATTAAAATTATGAAATTTAAGATAATATTTTAATTAAGTACTGTAACCCTTTTCTATATATGTTTAATTTTTATAATAAATATTTGAAGCATAAAATCCAGTCGATCCATTGCAGTTGCGATGATATTTTGATGCATAATTAATTGCTGACATAGCTTTATGGCCTGCTAATAAACCCATTAAAGCCACATCAACAATTAGCCATGGATCAACTTGCCAAAACCAATCAACCGGGCTGAAAACGGTTTCTGACGAATCAATCATATTCCTTCCGAATGTTCGACTTAGTCACAAGTTAACAATTCTGTGACTATAGTCAAACATCCGTAGAAAATATGAAATTTTAGATTTATTTTGGTACCTGTTGGGGAGGCTGTATGTACTCTAAGAAAAGTTGAAATGTTGATTCCTGATTAAGTTGCTTAGAACCTAGAAAATCGTTATAAATATTTTTCTCATTCTTACTTCATATAATAAGCCCTATCACTATAAATTAACTAATCATAGAAACGTCGAACATAAAATTCATGCCATTTTTTTTACCAAAATATGGTGGGTTTGAGAATCCAGACAAGAAGTTAAAGACTAAGTGATTATGAATTTCGCTGCTAAGCATAAAATATGTATACATATTACCTTTTAGTTTTTGTTAGTCCAACAATTGAAGCAAAGAAATTTTCTAAACTGCATACGAGAACCCCTGAATCCAGGATCCTTTTTTCAATTTAAGGAAAACTTACCTAAAGAAAAAAAAAGATACCTTACATATAAAAAAATACATTAAGTAAATATAAAAAAATAAATACCAACAAAAATGAATTACAAGCTCCTCAACTGACCAATAAAAACTAAAATAAGATTTCAGGATACAAAAAACTGATAAATGATATTTGGATAGGTAACTCAATATAATTGAAGTAATAGTGAAATAGAAGCACGAACTACTTCGCCTTAAAAGTACTCACAGAAACCAAATCGTTATACCCGCACGAAATTTGAAATACTAAATGACATTTTTTAGTCCATTATACGAGAACTTTGGGTAAAAGAATGTGACTTACACTCTCAGTTATATACAGAAGGTCGGCTTTATTTAAAAAAATATTATTAGTATACATGTACTATTATTTCAAAATAAATATATGAAATCTTTAGTATATCGAGATTAATAATATTTTTTAATTTAGAGTTTTTTGAATTATTTGATTTTTGATTCATAACATAGATCTTTTCTACACCAACTAAAAAGTAAATACAGCATATTTAAATTAAGTGTCTACCGAAACTATGTTTTGCAAATATAAGTCAGTATTGTCTCAAGTATTCGTTTATTCTTTAGTTAGTTAAAAATAAGCTAATAAAACTAAAAAAAATATTTACATACTTCAATCATATGTACCAGCACTAGTTTGTGAAATCGAACAATTTAATAATCTGTAATATCAAAGTTACCAATAATGTCGAATTAATTGGGGCTAATGCCTTTGCTAAGGGGAATTAAAAAAAACTAATGACAAGTGAAAATGTGTAAATACATATAATAAGAATATTTTGAACCTGGCAATGTCCAAATCGATTTGTTACGATCAATATTTTTTACCTGTTTCCACCTAAAGGAGCTGTCCAGTCCTGAAGAATATGGCCGCCATAAGGAAGCAACTAGTGGCTGTGATATGTATATTAAAACCACAAATCACACCAATAGTTCCTTTGCCATAGCAGCCAGAGACCTAAATGGCATTACTAAACTTCAAATATAAAGAATTTCGACGCATTACACTAAGCAGCCAATCTTGGTGACCTAAGCCTGTGAGATTAAAAAATCCCTCACCGGTCTAGATCACCAAAGAACAGCGGTTTAGTACCCCTAGTAGTCCAAAGTATATAAAACTGGTAGCATTTGAACAATTTATCTTATCTAGAAGACAGTAATTTATTTACAGTTAACATGCAGATGTTTGTATAATCTTTACTAATTATAGCATCTTTAGATGTCCATATAATATGATTCACCCTAAATCACAATCACAATATTTTAGTTACTTGTCCTCCAATAACTTTGAAATTAAAATAATGAAATTTAAGATATTTTCCTAATTAAGTAACGTAACCCCTTCTTCTATATTTGTAATATTTTTATAATAAATATTGAAGCATGAAGTCCACTCTATCCATTTCAGTTGCGATGATACTTTGACGCATAATTAACTGCTGACATAGCTTTATGGCCTGCTAATAAACCCATTAAAGCTAGATCAACAATTAGCCATAAATCAACTTGCTAAAACCAATCAACCTAGCTGAAAACGGTTTTCTGACGAATCAATCATATTTCTTCCGAATGTTCGATCTAGTCACAGAATTATAATTCTGTGACTATAGTCAAACATCCGTAGAAAATATTTTAGAAGATTTATACGGAAGCTGAAATTTTGATTCCTGATTAAGTTGCTTAGTACCTAGAAAATAGATGTAAATATTTTTTAATTTTTATTTTATACCAAATGTCTAATAACTCTATATTAACCAGTCACAGAAACACAACATGAAAACATCGAAAACACAATTTATGCAATTTTTTCATCAAAATATTATGGGAATCAAGACTGAGTGATTATGAATTTCGCTGCTAAGCATAGAATATCTTAAATTTCATTGTTACATATTAGTTTTTGGTTTTTGTTGACATAATTTATTGTCACGTTAAATAATGGCTCTGAAAGTCATATAACCTTCTTTATTTATTCCTGCCAGCAAGAGGAAATGTCAAAAAATAAGTTGAAATTTAAAGATATAAAGTATGGAAATATTTCCTACCTGGAATTTGCTAGATACTTAAGTAGACACATATGTAAACTATGAGTATATTTTAAATGAGCTGTTCTGAAGAATATGGCCGCCATAAGGAAGCAACTAGCGGCTGTGATATGTATATTAAAACCACAAATCACACCAATAGTTCCTTTACCATAGTAGCCAGAGACCTAAATGGCATTAGTAAACTTGAAATATACAAAATTTAGACGTATTACACTAAGCGGCCAATCTTGGTGACCTAACCATGTGAGAATAAAAAAATTTCTCACACGTCTAGATCACCAAAGAAAGGCGGTTTAGTAAAAACTAGTTCTAAAAAATAGTTCCTGTAAAAAACTAATTATCTAAAAGCGGTTTAAATTAAATATACTAAACCATTAGATTAAAAAATAAAAAACAATTTTCAACATTTAAATATAAAGGGCATATAAATAGTAGAGTTGGCATAAGATTTACATAGTTATAAAAATAGTTGTTTATGTAACAAGTGTGTAAAATTATCCTTTTTTTATGAATGGGAACTTTTGACAATACTCATGAATAAAATTATTTTGCGCTCTAGTGCGTCAAACAAACGTCAAACTTTTTCTTGACAATTTATAAATTAAATTCCTGAAAATGCAGATATGATATTCGTCTATGGCTTCTGCAATGGGGTCTCAATTCAAGTAGTCGCGGAACACCAGCGTCGTTTTCGAATTAGAAGAGGCTATTCTCAGTGCCGTCGATAATGAACCAAGCATAAGCACTAGACGGATTGCAAATACTTATCAAGTTACGCAATCGTCTGTTTGAAGAAATCTTGATATCAATTGTTTACTTCCATTTCATTTGCAACGGGTTCACCATTTGCAGGAGGGTGTTCTAAAATTGGATTAATGAAAGTCGAATGTTGTATAGGTATGTTTTGTTCACTAATAAAGCACAGTTCTTGCGTCATTGTATAAATAATCTTCATACAGTGAACATGTACACCGGTGGTTTTCTAAAAACTCTCACGCTACAGTAGAACATAATTTCCAATATAAATTTATCATTAATGTGTGGTGTGGAATGATAAATGGTTATTTGAGTAGAACATTTATAATCGACAGTAGTCGTACAGAAGAAAAATATTTAGACTTTCTTGAAAATCACTTCGAAAATCTATTAGAAAATATTCCCCTTAATGTAAGAAGAAACATTTATTTGCAGCACACTACAGTTTACGTGTAAAAGATTTTTTTAAACCAAACCTTTCCAAGCCGATGGATTGGTCGGAATAATTGGCCTTCTAGATCGCCAGACCTTAATCCTTTGGATTATTTCCTTTGGGGTGGTTCAAATCACTGGTATATTCCACTAAAGTAAATACAAAAGAAGCATTACTGAATCGGACAACAAACGCAGCACAAACTCTAAGAAATTCGCTCGAATCTATCCATAGAGCAACCCGAGCTATTCATCACAGAGCTGACATGTGAAAATTAAATTATTGCAAATTATTATCCAAAACTATTGTTTAGTCATACATTTTGTTTTTTATTAAATGTTGCTATAATAAAATCAGATGCGTAGTAATTTTTTAAATCCAAATATTTCGAAAACGGTTGCTCACATCAACTTTTAACAAGTATACTTTTTGACGTAAAGGTAACAAAAAATTACCTAAAAATATAATACAGGGCACACTAAAAAGTTGTGATTGTCCAATACTATTTTGGAAAAAGACGTGTAACCCCCTCCTACAAGTAAGAACCATACCAAGATTAAAATGAAATTTATCATACCAAAAAACCTCCGGATATTAATTTTACTCCAATAATTACATATCTATTATGATATTACTGATATTTCATATCATAATTATCATAAATTTTAGTTAAAAAATATAAGAATGAAATAAAAAATTTTAATATCCTGTATTTCGAAGACGAAGGCCTTGCGAACCAATATTTGACTTTTTTGGGCCCTGAATACGTATTGAAGTATTGACATTTCCTCATGAATCATTTTATATACAGGATGTTTTCGAACTTGAGAGTTATTTATAATAACATCTTATAGAAGTAGTAAAAACAAGTTAATATACCAAAAATGATCTATATAAAAGTTGCATAATAATAGTTTGACAATATTGAACCATACAATATTGAAAATTATTTAAAAGAAATCTTTATTAAGATGAATGGTTACCTTTCTTACAATAATTGTTCAAAATTGTCTCCATTTATTCGACTAACACACTATCTTAATTCGGAAATAAAGTCCTGGTGTTAACAAATAAAATCACAAATTTTTTCGGAGGAGTATTTACTAAAATCAAGCCCATACAAATTTTTGACGACACTACACTACTGCCACGGAGTCTTTGGCATTGTATTTGGACATGAAGCCTTACAAATGTCAGATTTCAAAAAGAAACGGAAACTGCCCCAAATGAGAAGGTACTCGCACACTGATTAATCACTCTGTAACAAGGATTTTGGGAGGAACACATATTTGACAAGAGTATGTTCAAAGAAATAAACAGTTTTCAAATAAGAAATAAACAGTTTGAATATTGTCGGAGTAGGTGAGGTCAGAAGGTGAGGTGAAGGTCTTGAGACTCTAAAATTAGGTCACTTATTTTACTACCACGGAGAATAACACGGGTCACTGGAAGATGTTGGGATCTTTATAAACAAAAAGCTAGTGGGAAATCTCAGAATGGTCCGATTAGTTACCACCAAAGTAGTGTTAGCCTTAAAATAAACACCAGCTATGATTTACAGGTTATTCAGGTTTATGCCCCAACGACGGAGCATATAGACAAGGAAGTCGAAGTTTTTTATGGTGATTTCGGTGCAGCCCTCTCAAATAATCCTACAAATTTCACCTTTGTATGCGGCGATTTCAATGTCAAAATAGGAAGCAAAATAAAAATGGATCCATCAGACACGGCTTTTAATAATTTTGGCAAGTTTCTGTTCGAGAAAAACATATTTCTAATAAGCAGCTTCTACTACAAAAGCTCCAGCGCAGATGGATCTGGAGGAACCCAGACGGAAGGATAAAGAATGAAATCGACTACTTTATAACTGACAAAAACATATATATTTATATATAATATATAAGGGTGTAATACTCCTAAATAGATTTTTAAAGTCAAACGAGCATCGAAGAGCCACTACCAAACTAAACACTAGCTACGAACGATACAAAATGAATAAAAAAGAACAACGAACACACCTCAAGAAATATCCGAAAAAAAGTATTGCCCAACAAGCCCGAAGAACCAAAAACAGCCTGGAAACACGCCACAAAATGAAATAGAGAAGATCAGTGAAAAGCGACGAAAAAGCTAGTCAATACGAAAGAAATAGACTTAACAAGGAAGTAGCAAAGGCAATTAAAAAGGACTTAAGAAAGTACAAAGACGAGAACATCGTTAAAACTATCATCCAGGAGAATAAAAGCATAAAAATTATGAGATGCAAACTAGTAAGTGGGAAAAGAGAAGTTGTCAAACTCAAGAACATAGTGGTAATATCACGTCGAACAGAGAACATTTGTTACAACTTGTAGAACCATTTTATGAAATCTTATACACTAAACAAAACACTCTAAATCCTAAACGATGTCGTCACAAAAGCGACAAAGATAAGACCAATACTGAGGTCCATGATTCAAAAAATGTTTAATTTATGCCTGTGTTACTAGAATATCTCAACAAAGTGGAATAATTCAATAACTATACTTTTTGCACAAGGGACATAAAAAATATAAAGGAGGAAGGTCCCAACCCACACGTACCCACCCAAAAGTCCTGAAGGGACAATTGGGCGCCTTCCAAAAGGAATTCCTCATTTCTTTATTTTGCCACTTTTCTATTTCATGAATATTTATTTTCAAAATATAAATGCAATATAATACCGATCTATCCTAATTAGTGCGTAGAAAATCCGGAAAATACCAACACCTTCCTAATATATCAAATTAAACTTAGAATAATGCTAAAGAAAACAAAGAAGGAAGGTAAAACGAACCTGGAAACATGTAGACCAATTAGTCTCTTTAACCATCTTTATAAGCTGCACACCAGATATATAGCCGTATATATGCATCAAGTAGAATGGAGGCAAAGCTGGATTTTCATGAGCCACAGCAGAAAACTGGTTTCCGGTCGAAGTACACTACAAGCGACCATCTCCAGTGCTTGAAAGGCTTAATAGAAAAAACTATTGAATACAACCGCCCCGTAGCTTTGATATTTGTTGACTTTAAAAAGGCGTTTGATACAGTAGCGTCCATAGTAAAATTCCGGAGCATTGTAAGATTGTAGAGTCGACTACCGATATAGCGACAAATTAAAAATATAAAGGGTTTTCAAAGTTAAGTAGGCAAACTAGTAGTATTTTTTCCGCTGATTAAGATTGTGAAAATGAAATAAGAAATCGAACGCGATCGCGAGTTATGTCAAAAAGTTCCATTTTTTACGACACCCAGTATGCAAAATTCTTAATCGATAGTAAACTCAATTTTAAACAAAAGTTGTTATATGACTTTTCACACTAAAATCAAAAATAACTAAGAAATTGACAGTTCTTTTTTAAAATGTCGAGTTGAACTTTAACAAAAAAACCCGCAGAAAAACTAACAGTAACACACAGGCGAATGGAGATAGATGCCTGGCCTAAAACTGTGGGATCGAGTAATAAAAAAAGAAATACGCAGACGTACTGGAGTAGACGATATTATACAACGAATCACAACACAAAAATGGACCAAAAAACTATTGGAATGGAGACCAAGAGCTGATAAGCGTAACCAAGGCAAATTTCCCACTCGATGGACGGATTATCTAAAGAGCATAACGACAAATTGGATTGCAGTAGCCAACAACGAGGAAGGGGGTGCATAATGATGACTGTATTATCCGATCTAACAGACATTTCTCCAAAAATTTTAGGATAATAGAAAGAACAAAAATTGGGCTATAATTTCCAGAATCATATGTACTTCTTGAACGAAACAACAAAAGCTTCTTCCATGCATTTTAGAAAACAGATCTGTAAGCTGTTTGAAGCAGTTGAACCCTTTGACATTTTAAGCTAAAGTTTTAAAAAAGTTGTGGTAAAGTACCTCTTAACAGAGAAGTCTAATGATGATAAAATATATTATTATCACATTTATTAAATTTTTGAATAAAATTGTATCTCTCTTCATTTTATACTTCATCATTTATTTAAATCACTTATTACCGAAGTTCGTTGTTTTTTTCTTAATGTGTTCCTTCATAGGCCCACTTATTTTTTTAATAAAGATTTTGTAATGATCTTGTCATTGACGGTATTGTTTACTTTATAAATTGAGTCTTTAGTATTTAATCATTTGACTATACGTATCCTTTGTTTTTTTATAACCCAACTATTTTTCTCAAACTAGGATTTTTCCCCACTTATTATTTTTGTGACATTTATACTTTTTATTGATATTGATTCCTCTTTAAATTATGAAATTACGTTCCTTAACTTAAATGAATCAATATTTTTTTATGTAATTTATTACTAATTTTAATGTTATATTTTTGACGTAAAATATACGTTTTGTATAAATATTTTAGGTTTAAATTTATTATTTATTATTTATTATTTAAACTGTCCTCAACTAAATCACAATATTTTAGTTACTTGTCCTGCAATGACCTACGTTACCAAGTTTAGGATATTTTCCTAATTAAAATAACGTAACTCTTTTTCCTAAATTTCTAATATTTTTATAGTAACTATTTGAAGCATAAAATCCAGTCTACTCATTTCAGTTGCGATGATACTTTGACGCATAATTAATTGCTGACATAGCTTTATGATCTGCTAATAAACCCATTAAGGCCACATCAACAATTAGCCATGGGTCAACTTGCTAAAACAACCTACTAAAAACGGTTAACTAGCTGAAAACGGTTTTCTTAAAAAAAAAAACGGTTAACTAGTTGAAATCAGTCATATTCCTCCCGAATGTTCGATTTAGCCACAAGTTAATAATTCTGAGACTATAATCAACATCGGTGGAAAATATTAAATTTTAAATTTGTTATGGTACCTACAATGGCTCTGAAAGTCATAACAACCTTCTTTCCTTAATGCTGCCAAAAAGTTGAAATTTTAACATATAAGGTATGGAGATATGTAATAGATATATATACAACTTCGCGAATGGACCACTAAATATGTAAAGTTCCTAACAGGCGATATGACAACCTCGCCGCCACGACAGTGACGGCAGTGAGTGCTCTATCTCTTGCAAAAAAATATGACACGGCATTAGTCTAAGATTTTTCTAATGCAGGAAAATATAAAACCCGCATAGATTCGTAATTAACTTTTTTTATGCTGTGTATTACATATTCAAAAATAAAACGTTGTTCTTATTAAAATAAAATATAAAATCTAGTAAAAATAAAATGTAAACATCATAAAAAAAAACAAAAACAATATACAACTGTAATTGAACAAGAAAATAAAGAATTGGTTAAGATAAAATGCAGTTGGCAGATTCAACAATTTTGTTTCTCAACTTCTAAATATTCTTCGTAAATCCGTTGGCCTACCCCTACTATGACTATTATGATGTTTACAAATTGGAGGCCCTTTAATATTGCCAGTTCCACTAATAAGGCAGTTAGGAAAAGTATTTGATAAAAGTTCTTTTATTCTAACCCCATCTTATTGAAAATAGACTGATCCTAGCTATCAGGGAGGAGTTGAACGGCAGAAAGAAAGCAATAATATGTTCGCCCAAATTACCAGCCCAAACATTCAACTTTTGAGGGTATTAATTATGGAACTAAAAACATATGTGCTCGTTTTCCTGAGACCTGTAACGAACAATGGAAGGATTGTGTTTACCATGCAATGGAAAAGAGGACTCATCTGAAAATAAAATATTTTCTAAAAATTTTTTTTTTCTTTTCATTTGTCTCTTTTTCATCCTGGTTTCACAAAATGCTATTCTTCGCCACTGGTCTTCTGGTAGATCGTGTTAAATCCAAAGCACTACAAAGCATTTCTTCTCGCCGTCTGTCTCCTGGACTCTTTCAAGAGAAGGTTCTTGAGATTGGATGTGACAATTTCTATATTCTTGGAGGCAAAAATATGCCCGAAAATTTGACACATTTAAAATAGTTTTAGCACAAAGGATCGGTCTATTTTCAAAATTTACTGAGAATAAATCCCTGCATTGTACTGCGGAATAGCCTCCATAAAACCATTTAATCAATTAAACTTTTTTCGGAAGGAGTGTAAACAGCCATGATGATAAATATTTATAAAAATTAACAAAGCGCTTTAGGACTTAACAGTGCAGTGTGCAATCACAAAGCAAAACAGACAATCGGAATTCGCAGCGCCACTTATCAGCTAGAAAGTGAGCAAGAAGCGGTGTTGCCATTTATAATGCCTATGTGTATTTATTCGCCTACCTGTATGTAGAGAACTCGGTATTTCCAGATACGTGGAAATTACTAGATAATAATTTCTACTTATATGTATACTATAAGGAATGAAATGAAAATACTATTTTATACTATAAGGAATAAAATGAAAATACTATTTTTATAGGAGTATATTCTCAAATAATAAATTAAACCTCTTGTAAAATTATTCGTATTATACTGATAAATAATAGATGTGATATAAGTTAAAATGATATAACTTAATTTGGCAAGTTTCGGTTTATTACTATTCTATTCTCAACTATTGTATTATAATAATTTTAAGCACAAATTACATCGTCTATATAGGTCCAAGTATATGAAACTGGTAGCATTTGAACAATTTATCTTATTTAGAAGACAGTAATTATTTACAGTTACCATGCGGATATACATTGTATTATATGCAGATATACAGATTACCATATTTAGTGATTATAGCATCTTTAGATGTCCGTATAATATGATTCACCCTAAGTCAAAATAATCACAATAATCACAATATTTTATAGTTACTTGCCCTTCAATGACTTTGAAATTAAAATGATGAAATTTAAGATAATATTTTAATTAAGTACTGTAACCCTTTTCTATATATGTTTAATTTTTATAATAAATATTTGAAGCATAAAATCCAGTCGATCCATTGCAGTTGCGATGATATTTTGATGCATAATTAATTGCTGACATAGCTTTATGGCCTGCTAATAAACCCATTAAAGCCACATCAACAATTAGCCATGGATCAACTTGCCAAAACCAATCAACCGAGCTGAAAACGGTTTCTGACGAATCAATCATATTCCTTCCGAATGTTCGACTTAGTCACAAGTTAATAATTCTGTGACTATAGTCAAACATCCGTAGAAAATATGAAATTTTAGATTTATTTTGGTACCTGTTGGGGAGGCTGTATCTACTCTAAGAAAAGTTGAAATGTTGATTCCTGATTAAGTTGCTTAGAACCTAGAAAATCGTTATAAATATTTTTCTCATTCTTACTTCATATAATAAGCCCTATTAATTAACTAATCATAGAAACGTCGAACATAAAATTCATGCCATTTTTTTTTACCAAAATATGGTGGGTTTGAGAATCCAGACAAGAAGTTAAAGACTAAGTGATTATGAATTTCGCTGCTAAGCCTAAAATATGTATACATATTACCTTTTAGTTTTTGTTAGTCCAACAATTGAAGCAAAGAAATTTGCTAAACTGCATACGAGAACCACCGAATCCAGGATCCTTTTTTTCAATTTAAGGAAAACTTACCTAAAGAAAAAAAAAAGATAATGACATTTTAAAGTCCATTATACGAGAACTTTGGGTAAAAGAGTGTGACTTACACTCTCAGTTATATACAGAAGGTCGGCTTTATTTAAAAAAATATTATTAGTATACATGTATTATTATTTCAAAATAAATATATGAAATCTTTAGTATATTGAGATTAATAATATTTTTTTTATTTAGAGTTTTTTGAATTATTTGATTTTTGATTCATAACTTGATTTATTACATAGTAGATCTTTTCTACACCAACTAAAAAGTAAATACAGCATATTAAGTGTCTACCGAAACTATGTTTTGCAAATATAAGTCAGTATTGTCTCAAGTATTCGTTTATTCTTTAGTTAGTTAAAAATAAGCTAATAAAACTAAAAAAAATATTTACATACTTCAATCATATGTACTAGCACTAGTTTGTGAAATCGAACAAATTTAATAATCTGTAATATCAAAGTTACCAATAATGTCGAATTAATTGGGGCTAATGCCTTTGCTAAGAGGAATTAAAAAAAACTAATGACAAGTGAAAATGTGTAAATACATATAATAAGAATATTTTGAACCTGGCAATGTCCAAATCGCTTTGTTTACCATCAATATTTTTTACCTGTTTCCACCTAAATGAGCTGTCCAGTCCTGAAGAATATGGCCGCCATAAGGAAGCAACTAGTGGCTGTGATATGTATATTAAAACCACAAATCACACCAATAGTTCCTTTGCCATAGCAGCCAGAGACTTAAATCGCATTAGTAAACTTCAAATATAAAGAATTTCGACGTATTACACTAAGCAGCCAATCTTGGTGACCTAAGCCTGTGAGATTAAAAAATCCCTCACAGGTCTAGATCACCAAAGAACAGCGGTTTAGTACTCCTAGTAGTCCAAAGTATATGAAACTGGTAGCATTTGAACAATTTATCTTATTTAGAAGACAGTAATTTATTTACAGTTAACATGCAGATATTTGTATAATCTTTACTAATTATAGCATCTTTAGATGTCCATATAATATGATTCACCCTAAATTACAATCACAATATTTTAGTTACTTGTCCTCCAATAACTTTGAAATTAAAATAATGAAATTTAAAATATTTTCCTAATTAAGTAACGTAACCCCTTCTTCTATATTTGTAATATTTTTATAATAACTATTGAAGCATGAAGTCCACTCTATCCATTTCAGTTGCGATGATACTTTGACGCATAATTAACTGCTGACATAGCTTTATGGCCTGCTAATAAACCCATTAAAGCTAGATCAACAATTAGCCATAAATCAACTTGCTAAAACGGTTTTCTGACGAATCAATCATATTTCTTCCGAATGTTCGATTTAGTCACAGAATTATAATTCTGTGACTATAGTCAAACATCCGTAGAAAATATGACATTTTAAAAGATTTATACGGAAGCTGAAATTTTGATTCCTGATTAAGTTATATATAAGTATACGTAAAGAAAAACAATGATACTTTACATAGGAAAAAAAATCAAAAATATCAACAACAAACATAGATTATTCTTTAGTTAATTAAAAATAAGGTAATAAAACTAAAAAAAAACTATTTACATTATTCAATCATATGCACTAGCGCTAGTTTATGAACTCAAGCAAATTTAATTAGCTGTAATATCAAAGTTACCAATAATAGCAAATTACTTCGGGCTACTTCGTAAATGCCTTTGCTCAGAGAAATAAGAAAGACAAAAAATGACAAGTAAAAATATGTAAATACATATAACAATAAGAATATTTTGACTCTGGCAATGTCCAAATCGATTTGTTACCACCAATATTTTTTGCCTGTTTCCACCTAAATGAGCTGTTCTGAAGAATATGGCCGCCATAAGGAAGCAACTAGCGGCTGTGATATGTATATTAAAACCAGAAATCCATAGTTACCATAGTAGCCAGAGACCTAAATGGCATTAGTAAACTTGAAATATACAAAATTTAGACGTATTACTCTAAGCAGCCAATCTTGGTGACCTAACCATGTGAGATTAAAAAATTACTCACAAGTCTAGATCACCAAAGAAAGGCGGTTTAGTAAAAAGTAGTTCTAAAAAATAGTTCCTGTAAAAAACTAATTATCTAAAAGCGGTTTAAATTAAATATACTAAACCATTGGATTATAAAATAAAAAACAATTTTCAACTACTAATCATTAATAGGGGGAATGTTAATTAAGTTCGAGGGGCTACTTTCTAAAATTAGTTTGGTTGATACAGGGTGTCCCAAAAAAGCGTAGTACATAATTTGTATTTTTTTTTAAATAGAGCCACCTATATTTTTTTTCCGAAATGGTGAAGGAGTCCTATTTGACTCCCTCTTTAACCCTAAAACAGTTTTACCCTATAATGCGACGTCGCTTAGTTATTAAAAATTTTAAGATTTTTTCACAAAAATCAATGTTTTACTTAAATATTAATATTTACCACCGACGTTTTTTATCTTTTTGAAAAATCTATGTAGAGTCTTTGGCTAAGTTCATTTTATCTTTCGAAATTCCAAAATTTATTTTTTTTTATACAGGGTGATCAAAATCGTTACTCAAATAATGACATTTTTAATTCAATTTTAGGCTATTTTTTCAAAATAGAACACCCTGTATCTAGTAACGCGTTTTGATAAAGTATTCTGTGATCTTCAATTTGATACCAACAAGTTTACCTTTATCTCTAACCGTTTTCTCAAAATTTGTTGTTGAAAAGAGAAAAGTTTAAGAGATACATATTTTTCAAAGGCATTACGACACTTACGACGAAAACAATTAATAGATATTTTATGGAATTAGAAAGACAAGCACTCTGTCACTCAATTCCATCAAATTCAATTCCATTTCGAACACCTTTTAGCAAAAAAAAAAGTGAATAGTTGTAATAACCATAATAAAATAATAGTAGTATTAATCCCTGAGGCTTATCTCATTTAAAATTTTTTTTCTTATAAGTAAAAAGTTGGCCATAATTCATCTATTTTTTTAAATTTGTGTCAAAATGAATTATTCTCAGCGAGAGTTAGTAAATATGATTTACGTTATCGGTGAATGCCTTGGAAACTATTTTTTCGCTTCAAGGATTTATTAGGAAAAATTTCGTAATAACCGACATCCTGATAATACAGTGATGACGAAATTAAAAGAACGATATGAGCGTACTGGAAGCGTAGAGTACAAAAAGCAGACTAGAACGAAAACAGTTTTAAATGAAGAAAACCAATTGGTAATCATCATGTCGGTCGTTGTAACATCGGAAATTAGTTCTTTAATTACAACAAAGTAAGAACTTAGAAATATCGAAATCGTCCATGAAAAAATATACCAAGAAAAACAAATATAATTCATATCATGCGCAGCAATGCGCAAAACTTGCCAAAAATGATTTTGAAAAAAGAATAACTTTTTGTCAATGGGCACAAAATCAAGCAACAGAAAACAAGATTTTTTTTTAAATTTGTGCCTTCAATGATAAATGTACGTTCCACAGAAATGATGCTGTGAACCGACATAACTTTCATTTTCACGACACAGAAGCCCCATCCAGTTTTTCTCAATAATTTTCAACACAGATGGAGCACCAATGTTTGGGGTGCAATAGTACATGAGTTTGTTGGTCCATACTTTTTTGAAAATCGTGTAACAGGAGAAGTTTTTCTAAATTTAAACTTAAGAGAGGATTTTCCGCGCATCCCGACTTTGTACATGAACATATCATACACCAATAGATGAATTGAAAGGCTAGGTTAGTTATTAAAATTACCTTTTGTGTGCATATTTATTAAACTTAGATGGCCTCCTAGGTCACCAGAATTAACGCTTCTGGATTTCTTATGGGGAAGTGTGGGCATCTACTAGGGAAGTAGGTGGAGCGCATACAAGAGTCTTTAAGACGTATTACGTCTTCCACGCTTCGTGTAGTTAGAAGATCTTTCGCTCGTACGGCTGATTTGTGTTTGGAGTAAAACGGTAGACATTTTAAGCAATTTTTATAATAATACATATACAGGGTGTTTCACTTTTTTGTAGCAGGACTTTAACAGTATTTAGAAAAATTAATTTTAAGGTAGGATTCTCATATAAATATTGATCGTCAAACTTTTTATTTCTGAGATACAGGGCGTCAAAGTTTCCCAAAAAAAAAAGTTTTAATTTTTTGATATCCGAACTATCAAAGATATTGAAATCAAAATTGGTATAAACAATTCTAGGATGAAGGGTCATAATCGTAAATAATGTCATGTTTCTACGTTGGCCAGTGGCGGAGATATGAGTAATTAATAATGTTAATGTGACTAAAAAAGTAGCACGCCACTGGATTAAGTCGATTAAACGATCATTTCTAAATAGTGCATTTAATTGTAAACAAAAATGCCTTCTTGATATTTTTTTGTATCTGACTCCGTTTTCTCCTCAAATTGGGTTGTAAAAATCACTTAAGATTTGAAGATAAATTTATTTCAACCGTCTAATAAATCGCAACATAGAACAATACCACAAATACTTATAACTTATTTATAACAAACAACAGATTACAAGAACACAACAAATAATTAACAAATTTAAAGAAGGTGTTCGAAATGTGAACCATTTTCTGCAATACATAATTCACATCGACGAATAACGAAAGTGAAATGTTATTTATATTAATTTATTTTAATAATTTGAATAGTGTGCCATGAAATAAAAACAGTGTCATAAAATGTAAATGTCATATTAGTATTATCGTGTCAAATTGCAATTGCGTTCTCAAAAAGTGTTATTTGTTTATTTCTTCTTATCGTTTTTATGTCAAAATGCCCTTTATGTTTTCAAATCAAGAGTTAGCGGATATCCACTTTATTTATGGGGTTGCAAATGGAAACTCCGCAGAAGCAGCCCGGGAATATATGCGCAGATATCCGATTAGAAGGCACAACATCCTTCTGTATTTGTAAGACTCCATCGACAAATTATTGAGAATGGTTTAGGCAATGTACGAGGAAATGAAAATAATGTAAATTTTCGAATAGAGAGAAATAGGCAACAAATTTTGCGTGAGTTCAACAGAGATCCTACAACAAGTATTAGAAGAGTTTCCGCTGGTTTAGGAATTTCAGCTTCCCGTTTAACCGAGTGTTAAGACGGGATCATAGACGTCCTTATCATTTGCAGCCTGTTCAGGGATTACAACCAGGAGATGAAGAACAAAGAACTGCATTTTGTCGTTGGATTCTTAATGCAGCTAATAATACTCCAGGTTTTTTAAATGTGTTGTAGAGCGATGAGTCGTGCTTCACTCGGCGTGGAGTGGTCAATTTCCATAATCAGCACATTTGGGCGCATGAAAATCCACATGGAATTCGACCAAGAAACTTCCAGCATGAATTTAGTGTTAATGTCTGGATTGGTATTTATGACACTCGACTTTTTGGACCATATTTTTTGCCACCACGGGTAAATGCTGCAGCCTTCTTGGAATTTTTAGAACGGGAGCATGCGAATATATGGAAAGATATTCTTTTAAATTTAAGGAGACGGAGTTGGTTTCAGCTTGACGGTTGTCCTGCGCATTATGGAAGAATTGTGCGAAACTGGATGGATACCCATTATCCAAAAAGGTGGATGGGTCGTGGAGGGCCAGTAGCGTGGCCTCCACGATCCCCAGACTTAAACTCCTTAGACTTTTCAGTATGGGGATTTTTAAAAAAGAAAAAAGAAAGAGTGTATGCGACACCTGTTCCAACAAGAGATGACCTTATAAATAGAATTAGGATTGCTTGTAATGAAATAGTACCCTTTTTAAATAACATTTCACGTTCGGTTATTCGTCGATGTGAATTATGTATTGCAGAAAATGGTTCACATTTCGAACACTTTCTTTAAATTTATTAATTGTTTGTTGTGTTCTTGTAATCTGTTGTTTGTTATAAATAAGTTATAAGTATTTGTGGTATTGTTCTATGTTGCGATTTATTAGACGGTTGAAATAAATTTATCTTCAAATATTAAGTGATTTTTACAACCCAATTTGAGGAGAAAACGGAGTCAGATACGAAAAAATATCAAGAGGGCATTTTTGTTTAAAATTAAATGCACTATTTAGAAATCATCGTTTAATTGACTTAATCCAGTGGCGTGCTACTTTTTTAGTCACATTAACATTATTAATCAGTCATAATCAGTCATATCTCCGCCACTGGCCAACGTAGAAACATGACATTATTCACGATTATGACCCTTCATCCTAGAATTGGTTATACCAATTTTGATTTCAATATCTTTGATAGTTCGGATATTAAAAAATAAAAACTTTTTTTTTTGGGAAACTTTGACGCCCTGTATCTCAGAAACAAAAAGTTTGACGATCAATATTTATATGAGAAACCTACCTTAAAATTATTTTTTTTAAATACTGTTAAAGTCCTGCTACAAAAAAGTAAAACACCCTGTATAATGTTTCTAATTAATGTTGTTAATATTCTTGGTGAATCCTTGTATTGTAATGTAAATGAGCCTTGTAATGTAATTGAACTTGATGAAAGTGATATTTATTTTTCTTGTGGCATTTTCCTGCTTGTTTTACTCTAATTTTCGGACTTTCTACAACCCACTTGGTAAATGACAATTTAATTTCCTCATTAAAAACTATTTCTGTTTTAGTTTTTTATACTCTACGCTTCCAGTAAGCTCTAATAATTCTCAATTAAAATTAAATGTTGTAATGCCTATGAAAAAAATGTCATTTTTCCTTTAAGAACAAATTTTAAGAAAACAGTTAGAGATAATGGCAAATTTATTGGTATCAAATTAAAGATAAAAAAATGTTCTATCAAAACGAGTTACTAGATACGGGTGTTCCATTAAAAAAAATTGCGCAAAAATGAATTGAAAATATCATTATTTGAGTAACGATTTTGACCACCCAGTATAACAAAAAATAAATTTTGGAATTTCAAAAGATGAAATCATCTAAGCCAAGGACTCTACATAGATTTTTCAAAAAAAATAAAAAACGTCGCTGGTAAATATTAATATTTAAGTGAAACATAGATTTTTTTGAAAATTTCTTTTAATTGTTAATAACTAGGCAACGTCGAATTTTAGAGTAAAATAATTTTAGGGTTAAAGACAGAGTAAAATAAGACTCCCATTTTGGAAAAAAATATATGTGGTTCCATTTAAAAAAAATTAAAATATGTAGCACGCTTTTTTAGGACACCCTGTATCAATGAAACTACTTTTAAAATGTAGCCCCTCTAACTCAATTAATATTCCCCCTATTAAAGATTTTTTCCTTTTTAGGATTTAGCAGCAATCGAGCATCGCGATATTAAATGGACACCCTATATATTAGTTGAAGTACAACACTCCTGGAGCATTTGAACAACTTATCTTATTTAGAACACAGTAATTATTTACAGCTAACATGCAGATATTTGAATAATCCTTAGTAATTATAGCATCTTTAGATTAAAGAGTAATAATATCTCCTAGTATAATACAATTCACACTAATTCAAAAATAATCACAATATTTTAGTTACTTGTCCTCCAATGACCCCGCAACTTTACCAGTTAGGATATTTTCCCAATTAAAGTACTTGTTTTATATTTGTAATATTTTTATAATAAATATTTGAAGCATGAAATCCAGTCTATCCATTTCATGTGCGATGTTGCTTTGACGCATAATTAATTGGTGACATAGCTTTATGGCCTGCTAATAAACCCATTAAGGCCACATCAACAATTACCCATGGATCAACTTGTTAAAACCAACCAACCTATTTGAAAACGTCTTTCTGATGAATCAACCATATTCCTTCCGAATGTTAGTGTTAGTTCTGTGACTATAGTCAAATATCTGTAGAAAATATGAAATTTTAGAAAATTTATGAGGCTTGCAGCGACCTTTTTCCGAGGCTTCGGTTTTTCTCCATCTTCATGGGTGTATGCCACCATTTAACCCTTGTGGCCCAGGTTGCCCCTTTAGTCGCCTTTTACGACAGGCAGAGCATACCGGGGGACTATTCTTTGACCCCGGTCCCCCACGGGGGTTATTATTATAAATATTATTGTTATTATAGGTCAGAAATTGGTCCAGATTCTTTTCTGGAAATCTGTACTTTTCTTTCAACGAAACAACAAAAGCTCCTTCCATGCAGTTTAGAAAAGAGGTCTGTAAACTGTTTGAAGTAGATTGAACCCTTTGATATTTTAACCTAAAGTTTCATTTTAAGTAGCTATAATTTTAAATAGAAAAGTCTAATGCAATAGAATCAGCAGGTTCTAAAATATATTATTTTCACATTCATTAAATTTATGATTAAAATTTATAACGTTCTCTTCATTTTAAACATCTTTCCTAAGGTTGTACACATACTCAAATAGTAAAATATTTATTCAAACCATTTGATATTACTCTAGGATTATTATTTAGCGAAGTTTTAGTTAAAAAAGTTTTATTTTAAATTATGTTAGGTTGTTTTTTTCTTAATGTGTTCCTTTATAGGTCCACTTATTTTTAAAATAAAGATTTTGTAATGATTTTATTTTATAATTGACGGTATTGTTTACTTTATAATTAAAATCTTTAGCATTCAATTATTTGAATAGTTTTTTATTTTTTTAACCCAACTATTTTTATCGAACTAATAACGTAACACTTTAAAAACCACAACTAACTACCTACTCATTATTTTTGTGATATTTATATGTTTTTATTTATGTTCATTCTTCTTACATTTTGAAATTATGTTTATTAGTTCCTGAATCGAATGAATATTTTTTTCATTTATTTTATTACTAATTTTAATGTTATATTTTTAAAAGTTTAATATACGTTTTGGTACAAATATTTTAGGTTTAAATTTATTTACATTTTCCCTTATATCTAAAAATATTTTCCTGTGATCAAATTAAACTCTCCCCAACTATTGTATTACACAAATTATAAGTACAAATTACATGATCTGTTAGCAGTTCAACAATTTATCCTGTTTTTATTTAGAAAACAGCAATTATTTACAGTTAACATGCATATATTTGTATCATCTTTAGTAGTTAGAGCATCTTTAGATGCCTGTATAATATGATTCACTCTAAGTCAAGACAATCACAATAATTTAGTTACTTGTCCTTCAATAACTTTGAAATTAAAACAATGAAATTTAAATTATTTTCCTAATTAAGTAACGTAACCCCTTATTCTATTGTATTTGTAATATTTTTATAATAAATATTTGAAGCATGAAATCCAGTCTATCCATTGCAGTTGCGATGATATTTTGATGCATAATTAATTGCTGACATAGCTTTATGGCCTGCTAATAAACCCATTAAGGCCACATCAACAATTAGCCATGGATCAACTTGCCAAAACCAATCAACCTAGCTGAAAACGGTTTTCGAAAGTTGAAATTTTGATTCCTGATTAAGTTGCTTGGAACTTACAAATAGTTGTAAATATTTTTCTTATACTTATTTCATACCATATGCCTTATAACTCTATTATAACCAGTCATAGAAACGTTAAAAACATACAATTTATGCCATTATTTCACCAAAATATGGTGGGTTTGGAACTTAAGACTAAGTTAAAGACTAAGTGATTCTGAATTTCGTTGTTAAGCATAAAATATTGTGGGAAATATTAATTAAAAGACGAGAAATAAAATATTTAACGCCCTCCCTGTCCTAAAATTTCCTGGAATCGATCACCCGATCGACCGATCTATTGCCGCCGCCTGGAGGAAGAAAAACCACCGGCAGCAGTGCGAGAATAATTATTAAGCCGGGCGTCCACCGAAAGCGGTGCTGTGCTGTGCTGCGTTGGGCTATGCTGTGCTGTGCTGGGCAAAGCTGTAGTTGGACAGTCCACCAAAAGTTTGTCGTGCGTTAGCAAGCATAATATGATCTTATAAATTATTAATCTTTTAATTATGTTTAATAATATAGAAATTGAAAAGAATCTTTTTGATTTAAGTTCAGAAGAGGATGATTCCGAAGATGAGCATACAAATAATTTATTAAGTTGTATGCTTATGGCGGATAAAAGAAAACACAGATTTTGGATATCAAATCATTTAGTAGAGCGAAAACAATTTGGCGAATTTCATAAATTAATTCCAGTGTTAAGTGATGAGCAGTTTAAAAATTACTTTAGGCTTTCTAGAGCTCAGTTTGTGGAAATTCATGAATTAATAAGATTTGAAATTATAAAGCTTAATACGAACTACCGAGAAAGTGTCACAACAGAGGAGCGTTTGGGTGTATGTTTAAGGTAAGTTATTTTTTTGATTATTTAAAAGTAATATTTTTAGTTTTTCCTGACACAAATTTATTCCATCATAAAAAAATAATCTAATAGGTATTAAATAAATAATTAATATTTCTGCTATAATAGCTAATAGTAATATTAATATAATAATTATGGATTATCTAAATTCCAATTTCCAAAGTAGCTTCCTGCAGTTTCGTCGCTTGATGACTGGTTGGATGTTGATTGTGGTGACGGTAGCGGAGTAGAAGTATGATGATGATGATTATGATTATTATAAATTGAGTTCGAATGTTGGGGTGGCTGTAGTGTGTGAAAGTAATGTTGGGAACCGTGAGTACCAGTGCTGCTGCTGGCGTGGCTCGTAAAATTACTCAGTTCCGCCTCAGTAACAGCATCAAATATTTTTCGCTTAATGGAAACTTGTAAATGTGGAGGCATAGCAGCTGTTGTTAAATACATACTGTTGAAAAATTCCTTAAGAGGATCATTCGACCGCAATTTTTGTTCAAATTCTTTTCTTTGAGCGTCTCGCTCAGCAGCCCTAGCCTCCCTTTTTTCAGCTTGTTGTTTCATTATCGATACAACGTTTTCTTGCCATTGACTTTTTTTCTTCTTAACAGGCTCTATAAACTCAGGATTTTTCTCTTGGGTTTCTCTACTACTTATTTGAGTTTCTTCGTCAGTCACTACCGTGTGTTCAAAGTCACTGTGTGATTGTTCGTTTTGAGTTTGTATTTCTTCATGTGGCCATGTTTCCATTGTATTTTCGTTTGATGATTGCGTGTCAGCTACGTTGGAACATCTTTTTCGGTTGGTCATATATGGAATCAAAAATTCCATTTGTTTTTGGTATACCCACAACCGTTTTACCGCAGGTGCTGCGTCCCCACTTTTACATTCATTTTGCCTTTTTAAAGCGTCCCTGAAAGAATCCCTTAACTTTTTCCATACCCGTTTAGCCTCTTTTCCTAAAAAAAAAACTAATTTAAATATTAATAAAATTAAAAAAAAATCGTCGTTTTTTAACTACAAGAAAACTTTTTCTGTAGTATTGATGGCCATAGCAAGTGCCAATTATCAACTGATTGCAGTCGACATTGGGTCATCAGGCAGATTTAGTGACGGGGGAATATTTGCTGATAGTCCTATTGGGCGAAGGTTAAAAACAAATTCGTTTAATTTTCCTGAACCTAGTCTCATGGAAAATTATAATGAATATAATTTTCCCTTCGTATTAGTCGGAGATGAGGCATTTCCGCTCATGGTAAATCTAATGAGACCATTTCCAAGACGATCTTTAAATAAAGAAAATCGTGTTTTTAATTATCGCTTGAGCAGATAGAAAATACTTTCGGTATATTGGCAGCAAGATTTCGAATCTATAAACGTCCATTGGAATGCAAATTGGAGAGTATAGATAGCATAATTAAAGCGACCTGTGTTCTACATAATTATTTAGGCACTAGGGAAGGTAGATCGCCTAATATAAATGAAGAACAATTAGGAAAAAGTTTGCCTGAAAATCAGTGGTTGCCATTAGCACATAGAGGTGTAAGAGCAACAGCTGAATCTTTTGCCATAAGGCAGAACTTTTGTAACTACTTTAACTCTGACACAGGAAGGATTCCGTGGCAAGATAAAATTATGTAAATAACCAGGAGTAATAAAACAAATTGTCGTACGTTTTGTATTTATTTTAAGTATCCTGTACCAAATTTCTTGAATAAATGGTTCTTTTCGAGTTAAAATAAAGAATAAATAAAAATAAATATTAAAATTTAACACCCTATACCTTAGTAACCATTTACTTTAGGTAAGTATGGAATATAGATAAATAATATAGGTATACAGGGTGTTTTACGTAACCACACTACTGTAAACTACACCCCTACTCGCTTATTTTGAATGAAACAGCCTAATATTGTTACTTTTTTGGATTTCACATTTCACACTAGATTCTAAAAACTTTAATGTATCACACTTTTATCTTTATCCAACTGTTTTTAAAATACAGGATGCCAAATAAATAATATAGTGACTTTTACGACTTTATGGGACTCTAGAGCTAATTCTGTTAAAAGATGGAGTGAAATAAAGTTCATTTTTCTATCTTAACTTTTTCGGACCAATCTGTGTGATTTTTTAATTTTGTGTTTAATTTTGTTTTTAATTTTTAATTCTGTGTGAATTTGTGTGATTTTAATTTTATTTATTTAAACTTACCGTCTGTTATATTGCACTTTTTTGAGACTTCTTCCCAGACAATATCACGTGCGTCTTGACTTTTATAGTTCTTTTCATCTACTTTCCATAGGCAAGGATTTAATCTCACAGTTTCAATGAATTGTTCCATTTTTATCGTAATTAATAAAAAAAAAACAAAACGAGTTTGCCCGTCTCCGCACAGCGTCAATCGAACACAAAGCGAAGTCATGCGGCCCCGCACGACATAGCTTGTCTCGCCGCACAGCGCCCCAGCTTTAGTGGACGGTACTTCATAAGAATGCATTGGCAACCCAGCACCGCTCAACGCCGCTCCACCCAGCACAGCACAGCACCGCTTTCGGTGGACGCCCGGCTTTACAGATGACGAAAGACGATTTTAAGTTAAGACGCTCGCATCAATTAAAGACGGTTATTTTAAGACGATTAACGACGTTTAGTTATGTATAAACTATAGTAGAATAGTGTAAATAATGTGTAAATAAACTGTGTATATAAAGTTAGCCAGTGTTTTCCTGTCTTTGAAGCAAAACAATTCCTATAATATGTATACATATTAGTTTTTGATTTTTGATAACATAATTTCTTGTCATGTTAAACAATGGCTCTGAAAGTCATAACAACTTTCTCTACTTATTGCTGCCAAAAAGTAGAAATGTCAAGTTAATTCGGCAAAAGTTTCTGTTTATTAGTTTGAAATACACAACTTGCGATGGCGCTTCAGATTTATGTCATAAACCAAATATATCGCAAATATAAATTTAAAAAAAATATGTTAATTATATCGGTTGAAAAATTTGCTCGAAGGAGAAAAGTTTTGAGCGAATACAATTTATAAAACATACTGTTCCAGATTTTTCTCTTGTATAGAATACTGATTTTATTATACCTAAAAAAAATTGTGTGCAAAGTTTTTGTTTTTTTTGCAATGGAAACGCACATGCTGCTGCACGAGAGTATCGGCGGAGGTTTCCTGCAAAAAGGCTTCCACATTGGAAAGTTTTTGTTAGAATTCATAGAAATTTACTTGAATATGGATCCTTCGAACGTGCTCGAGGGCAAGGAAGACCAATTGCAAATGATGCTTATGGGGAAGTACTGAATTTAATTGAAGAAAACCCTCAAATATCATTGAGAACCTTAGAAGAGATTACCAATATCCCAAAGTCAAATTAAATATGATAAATAAATAATTAAGTACCTAATTTGTTATCCAAAAAATTAAATTTAAAGTACTTATAACTGAAAATTGAGATTGGTATAAATAGTGTTGTTATTAATTATTATCGTCGGATCGCATTAAATTCATTTCAAAATACACTAATTACTATTATTATTATTATTTACTTTATTTACTTGGATAAGTCTTATCACAAACATCAAACACCCCAAAACAAATCCTTTTGACGACTAACTGGAATGTTTAGTGGCTTACTAAGGTTTAGGCTTATTTCCTATGTAATTTAAAATATTTAAAAATAATTTCAGATTGAAAGAATGACTAAGATGTTAGGATACCATCCTTTCCATTATAAAAGGGTTCAGGAGTTAGAAGAAGAAGATTTTCCAGGTCGAGTAGACTTTTGTCATTGGATTTTAAATCACCCAAATCTTCGTCAAAAAATTTTGTGGTCAGATGAAGCAACTTTTTCTAGGAGTAAGGGCTTTAACAGCCGTAATACTCATTTTTGGAGCATCGAGAATCCGAGAGTAGTTCGACGAACTAACTTTCAGCATAGATTTTCCTTTAATGTATGGGCGGGTTTGATAGAAGATAAATTGATAGGCCCAATTATTTTGCCACACAGGTTAATTGGTCGTCATTATTTTAATTTTCTTCAAAACAATCTCAGAGATTTACTGGACGATGTTCCCATAGAAACTCGGCTGGAAATGATTTTTCAGCACGATGGGGCACCAGCTCACTACAGCCGACAGGTGAGAAACGGGCTGGACAATAATTTTACAGGCAGATGGATAGGACGAGTTGGTCCAATAAACTGGCCTGCACGATCGCCCCACCTTAATCCTCTGGATTATTATCTTTGATAATATACTCTATAGTCCAAATATATATATAGATACTCCAGAAGAGCTTCAGAGGCGAATTCTCGCAGCTGCAGGCCAAATAAGAGAAAACCGATTTGAAATTCTTAGATCGACCCAAAACATTCAAAAAAGATCCAGGTTATGTATTCAGGAAAACGGAAACTTAAATTTAAAGAAAAAAAAAACAAAAACTTTGCAAACAATTTTTTTTTTAGGCTCACCCCCTAAATGATACGCACCTGACTAAATAATGAAAATTATGAAATGACAACTAAATTCAGCATATCAAAATTGGGAGAATACCAAAATTTAAAATTTGTATATTTATCCGTTTCGAAAATAAGTGGAAAAAACCATCTTCAAGGGCTCTCTTGGGGGGGCGTTTGCCGATATATGTTTATAGGAAAAAGTGAGGTTATTTTTGACCAAAGAATACAGGGTTTGCGTTTCGTCCACTAATTTTGGGACACCCTGTATAAAAAAGTACATAAAGTATTATTATTTTAAAATAAATATATGAAATCTTTAGTGTATTGAGATTAATATTATTTTTTGCTGTTTTTTGAATTAATTATTTTTTCACTCATAACTTGAGTTATTATACAGATATTTTTCTACACCAACTAGACAGTATATAGCGTATATTCAAATTGACTGTCTACCGAAACTATGTTATTTGCAAAAAAAAGTCAGTATTTTCTCGAATATTATATTCTTTAGGTAGTTCAAAATAAGTTAATAAAACTAAAAAAAAAACTATTTACATTTTTTAATCATATGCACTAGCACTAGTTTGGGAACTTGAGCAAATTTAATTAGCTGTAATATCAAAGTAACCAATAATGGCAAATTAATTCGGGCTAATTCGTAAATGCCTTTGCTAAACAACCATAAAAATTAAACACAAAAAAAAACAAATTAATTCCTCCCTGGTCTGCTTGTCACCACAGTGCACAAGCTTAAGTTGTCCTGAGGATGACCTTATAAAGGTCGGAACTTTCAACAATTAAATATAATTACAACAAGGACTTTGACAAATAGTTTGCCGAATGTAAATCTTTTTAATTGAATGAACTGGCCCAATCCTTATTTGGCAAACCGTTTGCCAAATAAAAACACCTTGTATTATTATTACGCTTTTTTCTTCGAAAGTTAAATTGGGAGCTAAGTGCTTTTTGCGTTGATGACCTTTTTAATGAGAAAAGTTTAACGGGCTGGGCTGTTTATTTGTCTAATTGTTCTCTAAATTATGAGAAAAGTTTTTTCTACCTGGAGATGTTGCATCTGTACAAGTTTGTGATACCGGTATATATACATGGTTTTGTCCTCGTTTAGGGCTTTTATGCTCTCCATGTTGCACCTTTTACCATATCTGGAACAAATGACAAGCGAAAATGTGAAAATACATATACCAATAAGAATGTTTTGAACCAGGCAATGTCCAAATCGATTTATTACCATCAATATTTTTTACCTGTTTCCACCTGAACGAGCTGTCCAGTCCTGAAGAATATGGCCGCCATAAGGAAGTAACTAGTGGCTGTGATATGTATATTAAAACCACAAATCACACCAATAGTTTCTTTACCATAGCAGCCAGAGACCCAAATTGCATTAGTAAGCTTCAAATAAAGAAAATTTCGACGTATTACACTAAGCAGCTAATCTTGGTAACCTAACCATGTGAGATTAAAAAATCCCTCACAGGTCTAGATCACCAAAGAAAGGCGGTTTAGTACTCCTGTAAGAAATTAATTATCTAGAAGCGGTTTAAATTAAATATACTAAACCATTATAATTTAAAATAAAAACAATTTTTAACATTTAAATATAAAAGGCATATAAGTAGTGGAGTTGGCATAAGCTTTACATAGTTAAAATAGTTATTATATAATATTAAATAGTCTGTTCCCAAATTGGGCGGCAGATAGATATAGAGAAAACCAGACGGAAGGATAAAGTTATATTTTTACAGTTTTACATTTAATAAAATTGTATATTTCGGGAGTGAATAATATCTGTTTGTGTTATACATATTAATACTCTTGACATTACATTAGCTTTGTATGTTTTGGTTCAGAGTTTTGGAGAAGTATTTCTGAAGAATGGAGATGTTGTTCGTTTTACCGGTATAGGTAAACCATATTCATGGAAGCAGAATGCCTTTAGGATGATGGACCATAGCATGCTAAATAACCTTTTTACATGTTTGTGTATATGTTTTTCTTTTTTACAGCTTTGTCAACAAATTTACTTTTATGACAATAAAGTATATATTGATTGATTGATTGAAATCGACTACTTTATAACTGACAAAAGACATATAATTAAGGATGTAATAGTCCTAAATAGATTTGCAAAGTCAAGCGAGCATCGAAGAGCTACTAACGAAATAAAAACTAGCTATGAACGATACAAAATGATTAAAAAAGAACAACGAAGACACCCAAGAGATATACGGAAATTTGAGGAACACCTGAGTAAATTACTGCAAGATAAACCTTTATCAAATGATACCATAGTGGAAGCAATTACACACACCGAAAAGAAGTGTTGCCCAAAAAGCCCGAAGAAATAAAAATGGCCTGGATACACGCCACAAAATGGAATAGAGAACAGTGAAGAGCGACGAAAACGCTAGCCAAGACGAAATAAATAGACTGAACAAGGAAGTAGCAAAATTAATCAGAAAGGACTTAAGAAAGTACAAAGACGAGAACATCGTTAAAACTATCCAGGAGCATAAAAGCATGAAACTTATGAGACGCAAACTAATAAGTGGGAAAAGAGAAGTTGTCAAAGTCAAGAACATAGAACGTAATATCACGTCGAACAGTGAACATTTGTTACAATTTGTACAATCATTTTACGAAATTTTATACACTAAGCAAAACATTCTAAATCCAGAGGAATATGCGGAGAAGAGTTCAAAATCAGGGCTCCGAGGATATTTTAGGGAATGATGGTGTCGTCACAAAACCGATAAAGCTAGAAGGACCAGTACTGAGGTTCATGATTCAAAAACATTTTAATCTATGGCTGTATAATCAGAATACCCCAACAAAGTGGAACCATTTAATAACTATAGTTTTGCACAAGAGATATAAAACAAAATAAAGGAGGAAGGTCCCAACCCACACGTACCCACCCAAAGTCCTGAAGGGACAATTCCAAAAAGAATTCCTCATTTCTTTATTTTGCCACTTTCCTTTCTATCCTAATTAGTACGTAGAAAACCCGGGAAGTACCAACAACCTTCCCAATATACCAAATTAAATTTTATACTACAATTAATAATGCTAAAGAAAACAAAGAAGGAAGGTAAAAAGGACCTGGAAACATGTAGACCAATTAGTCTCCTTAATCATCTTTATAAGCTGTACACCAGAATTATAGCAATATATATACACCAAGTAGATTGGAGACAAAGCTGGATTTTGATGAGGCACAGGAGAAAACTGGTTTCCGGGCGAAGTACAGTACAAGCGACCATCTCCAGTGCTTGAAAGGCTTCATAGAAAAAAATCATTGAATACAACCGCCCCGTAGCTTTGATATTTGTTTTTCCGCTGATTACGATGGCGAAAATGAAATAAAATCATAGAATAACAATAATCGAAGAACACTTTCGCGAGTTCAGCTTTTTATTGGGACACCCAGTATAGACATATTCACAGTTTTTTTTAATGTCAATGTGAACTTTAACAAAGAAAACCGCAGAAAAACTAAGAGTAACACACAGGCGAATGGAGATAGATAGATGCCTGGCCTAATCCTAAGGGATTGAGTGAGAAATAACGAAATACGACGTACTGGAGTAGACGATATTATACAACGAATCACTACACGGAAATAGACCGAAAAATTATTGGAATGGAGACCAAGAGTAGCCAAGGCAAACTTCCCACGCGATGGATGGATTATCTAAAGAGGATAACGACAAATTGGATTGCAGCAGCCAACAACGTGGAAGGGACTGCATGATGATGAGGACTGTATCTTCCGATCTAACTGACATTTCTTCAGAAGTTTTGAGACAATAGGAAGAAGAAAAATTGGCCTATAATTTATATAGGCCAATTTTATATAGGCCTCGTATATATATTTATATATATATATACGAGGGCGGGTCAATAAGTCCGTGACTTTTCGGATAAAAGACAGGTTTTTATATAAAAAGTTATTTTACTTTTCAACATAGTTTCCTTTGAGTTCTATACACTTAGTCCAACGTTTCTCCAATTTTTTTATCCCTTCGGAAAAAATATGATTTGTCGAAGTCATCAAAATAGGCATTTGTTTGAGAGATGATTTCGTCGTTGGAGTCAAATCTCTTTCCGCCGAGCCATTTCTTTAAGTTTGGGAATAGGAAATAGTCACTGGGGGCTAAATCTGGAGAATAGGGCGGATGAGGTAGTAATTCGTAACCTAATTCATGGATTTTTGCCATGGAAACTGCAAATGTGTGGACCTTTGCATTGTCCTGGTGGAAAAGAACTTTTTTCTTTCAGTTCCTCATTGAATCTATCCAATAAGTTGGTATTATATTCTCCATTGATTGTTTTCCCCTTTTGAAGATAGTCAATGTGGATTATACCGCGTGCATCCCAAAAAACGGTCGCCATGACTTTATTGGCGGACAAACCCACCTTTGCCTTCTTGGGCGCCGATTCACCCCGAGAAATCCACTGTTTTGACTGCTGTTTGGTCTCCGGCGTGTTGTGGTGGATCCACGTTTCATCCACGGTGACGAAACGACGCAAAAATTCGTCCATATTGCGGTTGAATAACGCCAAACACTCCTGGGAAATTGTCACACGGTTGCGTTTGTGGTCGATTGTGATCAAACGCGGCACCCATCTTGCGGAAAGCTTTCTCATACCCAAATGATCATTCAAAATTGAAGCTACTGAACCATGTGAGATGCCTATGGCTTCCACAATCTCTCTCACTTTCAATCTCCGATAGGCTAAAACCATATCGTGAATTTTTTCGATTGTTTTGGATGTAGAGACCTCGACTGGGCGTCCAGAACGTTAGGCATCTTCCGTGCTTGTACGGCCACATCAAAATTCAGTAAACCACTTCTTTACCATGGAAATGGATGGTGCAGAGGCCCCATAATATTTATGAAGCTTAGCCTTGGTTTGGGTGCTGGTTTTTTTCCGTAAAAAATAATGCTTAATGAGCACACAAAATTCACTTTTTTCCATTTTCTTCTCAAAACGAGTGGTAGTCTGCTATCAACAGCTGTCAAACACAAACTAAATGACGCAGCTTGTTCAAATTTTGACAGGCGTCAACTGACAGTTCTCTGTTGACAGGAGCAGAGTTGCCATTTCCATTAAAGGGCGGGAAATTCAAAAAGTCACGGACTTATTGACCCGCCCTCGTATTATATACAGTTTGGCGAATGGACCACTACATATATAAAGTTCCTAACAGACGTTTTAAAGCGGCGTTCTCCTACAAATTCGCCGGTCGCTGATAGCCGCGACTGAGTAGTTACTACCAATTCGTTAAGACAGCACAGCACTAATGTAATTTAAATAAGACTGTTCTCCTAGCTGCGACTAAGTAGCTGTTACTAACGACTATTCGCCTGTCGGTGGTCGTCAGTCGTTTGTCCGAGAGCAGTGCAGCCTGATATTTGCAACGAATTAAGTACATTTTTTATGTGGTTTTGGAGGACGTTACATTATTAATAATAAATGCATTTACTGCAGAAAGTCATGAACAACTTGTTCATCTCGTGAGTAAGCCCAGAATTATATAATTCTAAAAATGCGTCATATAAATTAACTTTAAAAAAATATGTTACATGAAAGGCAGTCGCAGCAATTATGAATAAAGATGGTAGGTTTGTCAAAGTTTATTAATAAACATGTACATAATTATAAAAAGAAAACATAACAGTTTAAATTGATTATTCTGCCACATCACAGCTCCCTCGTTTGAAAAGTAGTAGTAATATGTGTATGAAGTTAAAAAGCTTCGTCTCCAAGAATAACATAAGGGATAATAGTATTTTTTGAATATGGAAGTAATCTTGGCGGAGGAAATTGAAATTTGTCTCCGTAAATTTCTTTGCCAATTTGAGATTTCCTAAAAATTCCCGCATCACCCTCTTTTCTATAAGATCCAATGTCAACAGCCAAAAATTGATAGTTAGCATCAACAACGGCCAAAAGCACAATTGAAAAATAGTTCTAATTAAAAAAAAAGTGTATAATTAAAAAAAAGTAAACCACTTTGATCTGGAGACATAATACGCACGTGTTTCCCGTCAATGGCCCCAATAACATTAGGAAAGTGCCATGCGTTCCAAAATTCTTCTGCCTTTTCTTTGAAGTTCAGGTCCGATGGAGGTGGAAGAACTTGGGCTTTAGCTTTTCGTACATGCTTTTCAAAACTAATGGTACAAAGACACATATGTAATTGTGACTTATTCGAAAAGCAAAATATAATGATCTATATGACTCCCCAGTTGCCATGAACCTATAACAAAAATTAATGTTACGCATCTATTTATACAGTGACTTTATTAAGGCCCTCATACATTCATTATTTTGCTCACCCTGTATTTTATCAAAAAAAAACGTTCGGACACGCCCATTTTGTTAATAAAATAAAGTGTGAGCAAAATAATGACTTTATGTTGGACTTTATAAAGTCGCTGTTTGTAGGTACAGCTTTGAGAATTATAATATTAACAAATATGCATTTCAGCCGGATCTTGCAAAAAAAGATGGAAAAATATTCGGGATAATTTCTATAAACAAAAAAAGCATGTCACAAAAACAACTAGCAGTGCTGGTTCTGGAAAGCGTAAAAGAAATCAAATATCAATTAGGTTTTTTGGAGACGGTGGAACATGAAAGACAGTAATAATTATGTTTTAAGAATAATAAAACTTGACTGCTATAATTATTTCGATTACTTTCAAATAATGAGAATGCCGAAAGTATTAACAGTCAAGAGGAAATTAATGATGAATTTGATAAAACTGCGAACTCTCATTATACAAACACTTCTCAAAATCTAGTACCACATTCACCTTCGCTTAATAGTGGTACAGAGCCTTTACTAAAAAAAAGAATGAAATATTGTAGTTCTGACATCTTAAAGGCTATTAGCCAAAGTGCTGCAGAAAGGGAGAATTTAATGAAACAACTAGCAATAGTTCCTCCTACACCTCCCGAAGATGAAATTGATGCACTCTTCAAAAGTTTCGCGATGACAGTAAAATCTTTTCCACCACTGCTAAGACTAGAAACAAAAAATCAAATTTTTCAGGTAATTTCAGCTGCAGAACTTCAATTGGTACGACCCGAACCTCCCCCTTCGCAAATATCCCCTACTCGTATGAAAGCATCAGCACTCCAATGCCTTCCCCTAATGTTTGGCAACAAGATGCGCCTTCGCAGCCTTCGACATCGGACATATCCCAATATTTTGGAAACTTTAGACCTTAATTGTGCCCACTTATTTAGTTCACACATACCTACATTCATGCATTTTTTAAGCATGCACATACCTCAATGTTACTGCCAGTTTTTCTGATGGAGTTATTGGGTCTCTTACCCTATTACAAGGTTTTAGTTTAACATCGTCTTGTATAAGATTTAAGATGTAATTAAATTAAAATCGAGAAATTCTAAAAAATTCTTTAAATTTCGTTTCATTATCATTTAAATGGTTTTTAATTAAAATAGACAGAAAACCTTCTGTTTGCCTATTTTTAAACATAGGCAATTCGTTCTTTCTACACCCCTCATTTTTTAGTGACAAAAGTAAAAGTAGATTTTCCTCTTCACCCTGGTAATGTAATAACATTAAAATAATTGTCTTTTTACTAATATTCATTTCACTATTTTGGCACTACATTCGCTAGAAATTAAGAAATACTGAATATGTAGGAGAACAGTTTCGGACCTGGATGTATCTATTGCGACAAAATTGCAAAAAAATATTACGCGGCATTAATCTAAAATTTTTCTAATGCAGGAAAATGTAAAACCCGCATAGATTCGTAATTAAATTTTTTTATGCTGTGTATTGCATATTCAAAAATAAAGCGCGGTTCTTATTAAAATAAAATATAAACTTTATAAAACACTATTAAAAAAACAGACATAGTTTTAGCACAAGGAATCGGTCTATATTCAAAATTTACTGAGAATAAATCCCTGCATTGTACTGCGGAATTGTCTCCATAAAACCATTTATAGTCCATTTCTTAATCTGTAGGCCACACGAAAGGGTCGATAGCCATAAAACGGTCGTAAACCATTGGCGTCTCACTTTTCAAGTACATTAAGACCTGAATGTTTTCATTTGTTGGGTTTATTTAATAGTGCAAGAAATAGGCCAATTTTACCCATAAATTCTTTGAATTACTTAAGTACCTAATGAACAAGTTCTTTTTAACCCTTATAAGTAGATATTGTCTAGGTAGGTAAATATGGAGGTATAAGTATTATAAGTACCTAAAATGTGCAATCTTAAATGCAAACAGTTATATTTTATGGTATATAATGTAGATATATCCTAAAAACTTAATTTATTTTTCAGTATTGTTGCGCATTTGTTGTAAGAATGTCAAAGTTTAGCCCCGTAGTGTGTAAAGGTGTTTTAGATTTTAAAGCAAGGACAGTACTATAGTCCTTGCTTTAAAATCTAAAACATCTTTACACAAACGTACATGATGCACGTGTGCATCAAATGCCTCTAAGTACTGTTAGAAATCTAGTTTCTACATGTGCCAATATGACAGGCATAAGTAAAGCAACAATTTACAGACTTCTTAGTGACAGAAAAAGTGAAAACCGTGAGAACTTGCCTAAGAAGAGTGTAAAGAAAGCTGCCGGTAGAAAGCCGATAGCAGTTGATGAGACAGCAAAGCATATCATCAGGAGGACAGTACATTCATTTTATTTTAAGAATGAAAGCCCAACTATCGACAAAATTTTGACACTTATAAAAGAAGACGAAAATGTACCAGAAATGGGAAGAAAAAAATTATGGAAAATTTTACACGAATTACATTTTTCTTGGCAAAAGCAAAATAGAAAATCTATTTTAATAGAGAAAGAAGAAATAGTCTGTTGGAGAAGAAAGTATTTAAGGCAAATTAAGGAGTATCGAAAGGAAGGAAGAAACATTTATTATTTGGATGAAACCTGGCTTAACGAAGGACACACCGTGAGCAAGTGCTGGCAGGATAAAAATGTTGGAAGCTCCCGTCAGGCTTTTTTAGAAGGTTTATCGACTGGCTTGAAGTCTCCTTCTGGTAAGGGCCACAGATTAATAATTACACATATTGGGAGCTATAAAGGATTTTTAAATGGCGGCCTGTTTGAATTCGAATCGAAGTCAACTAAGGATTACCACGAAGAAATGGACGCTGATGTTTTTGAAGATTATTTTTCCGAAATGATCAAGTCAATTCCCGAAAATTCAATTATTGTTATGGACAATGACAGCTACCATTCAAGATTAATATAAAAATTACCATCATCCTGCTGGCGAAAAGGGGAAATGAAAAACTGGCTTACCGAAAAAGAAATACCTTTTGGAGATGACGCGGTAAAAGCAGAGCTTCTGACAATAGTTACAGAAAATAAATCAAAACATAAAAGACACGTTGTTGACGAAATGGCAAAACAACACAATAGAACTGTACTTCGTTTGCCACCTTATCATTGTGAATTAAATCCTATAGAGTTAATTTGGGCTCAAGTAAAAGGATTTGTGGCTAGAAATAATAAAACCTTTAAATTGAAAGATGTGAGAGAACTTCTGAAAGCAGCAGTGGATAACGTTACCCAAGAAAACTGACTTTGAAACTTCTTTTATAGCAATGCTGTGAATCATGCTATAAAAGAAGAAGAAAAGATGTGGACCCTCGATAATCTTCTAGAAGAAACTGTCGAACCCTTAGTTACAACAGTGAGAAGGTCTGATTCGGATGAAAGCGATGAGAGTAATCAAATGTGTGATTTATAAATTGATTTTTTTTGTATATTTCGTAAATATTTTTATTGTAATATATGTAAATATGGTTAATAAATTAAACGATCCTTATATTTATGTACCTTTCTTATAAATGACAAGATATGTTTGGAGAGTTGCATTTTTTATTGGTTGGTATTAAAAAAATGAAATTTTACAATTTTTTAAAAATTTTAAAAAACAATCAAATTGCGGTATTAATCAAATTTTTATATTTCATTTTATTTGCCATAGTTTTATAATGAGGCTTTTCCGCTTTTAAGAAATTTCTCTTGTTAATTTAATAAATATAGGTTATACCTACCAACCATACTTTTTCTAAAAATCTTTATCTAATAGGTAATAGATAAAATCCAACATTATTTATAAATTTTTCATAACAGATAATTATTTAACTTAAAAATTAAAATCAATATCCATAGTCGGGATGACACTGGCAACCCGTTTGTCATAAAAATGAACTCGAAACCATTGTTCCGAATTTTACGACCTATTGTATTTGAGACCATACAGGACTTGTTCACTTAAAATTGGTAAAAACAGCCTGGTTTATCATTTTGTTACATGTAGAAAAATGGAAGACTCACCCTATATTTATGCTACTTCTGCATAAATAATGAGGTACTGTACTCTCACCAAAAAGGAAATAGAGTATAATCAATTTAACTTTTTCGGAAGGAATGTGAACAGCCATAATGATAAATATTTCAAAAAATTAAAATAGCGCTTTAGGACTTAACAGTGCAGTGTGCAATCACACAGCAAAATGAGGTCTGCTAATTGTGCCGAAAATGGAAAATTAGACAATCGGAATTCGCCACGCCGCTTATCAGCAAGAAAGTGCGCGACAAGCGATGTTGCCATTTATAATGTTTATGTGTATTTCGCCAACCTGTATATAGAAATCTCGATATTTCCAGATACGTGGAAATTACTAGAAAGTAAGTAGAAATATATGTATACTATGAGCATATTTCGAAATAATAAACTAAAGCTCTTCTTAAACTATTCGTATTATACTGATAAATAATAGGTTTGATATAAGTTAAAATTATTGATATTAGTTAAAATGATATAGTTGATAAATAAAGCAAAGATATCGCTCAGTTTTAAAAAATCTGTTAATTTATTATACCGGTTAAAAATCTACTCGAAGGAGAAAAGTTTTGCGTGAATAGAGTTTATAAAACATACTGTTCCAAATTCTGTTCTTATAGAATACTGATTCTTTAAGGTTTATCATTACACCACTTACCGTCCGTTTCTTCCAGTACAGCAATTGAAGCTGCTAAACTGCATACAAGAACCACTGTATACAAATTCCTTCTTTTCAATTAGGAAAAATTATCTAAAGAAAAAAAGCGATACCTTACATATAAAAAAGTCATAAATAACATCAACAAACATAGATTACGTTTCTGATTTAAGTTCCTGAACTGACTAATAATAACCAAAACAAGATTTCAGGTAGATACAAAAATGCCGATAAATGATATTTAGATAGGCAACTCAATATAATTTAAGTAATACTGAAAAAGAACGTCATCCCCTTAAAACCACTCATACAAACCAAATCCTACCTGCCCGAAATTTGAAATACTAAATGACCTTTAAAAGTCCATTATAAGAGAACTTTATATAAAATAATGTGACTTACACTCTCATTTATATACAAGAGGTCGGCTTTATTTAAAAAAGTACATAAAGTATTATTACTTTAAAATAAACATATGAGATCTTTAGTGTATTGAGGTTAATACTTTTTGTTATTTAGAGTTTTTTGAATTAATTAATTTCTGACTTATAACTTGATTTCTTACACAGTGGATCTTTTTTACCCAATTAGAAAATATATCGAGTAAATTCAAATTAAGTGTTTATCGAACCTATGTTATTTGCAAAAATTAGTCAGTATTGTCTCCAGTATTAGTTTATTCTTTAGTTAGTTAAAAATAAGCTAATAAAACTAAAACAAACTATTTACATTCTTTAATCATATGCACTAGCACTAGTTTGTGAACTCGAGCAAATTTACCCGTTTCCGCCTAAATGAGCTGTCCAATCCTGAAGAATATGGCCGCCATAAGGAAGCAACTAGTGGCTGTGATATGTATATTAAAACCACAAATCACACCAATAGTTCCTTTACCATAGCAGCCAGAGACCTAAAGTTTACTGAGACCTGGCATTAGTAAACTTCAAATATAAAAAAGTTCGACGTATTACACTAAACAGCCAATCTTGGTGACCTAACCATGTAAGATTAAAAATCCCTCACAGGGCTAGAAAACCAAAGAGAGGCGGTTTAGTACTCCTGTAAAAAAATAATTATCTAAGAGCGGTTTAAATTAAATATACTAAACCATTCAATTTTAAACTAAAAAACAATTTTCAACATTTAAATATAAAGAGTATATAAGTAGTAGAATTGGCATAAGCCTTACATATTTAAAAAAAGTTAAAGAATAGTTATTTATGTAACAAGCATGTAAAATGATCCTTTTTTATGAATGGGTAGTTTTGACAATTCCCATGAATCAAAACAGTGGATTTTACACACGTGTAACATACAAATATTTTACTACTACCTAAGAAAACATTAAAAAAAAATCAAAAATACCAAATTACTGTACGCACTAGTGCATAAAAAAACGTCAATTTTTTTTCTTGACAAATTATAAATTAAATTTCAAAGAATGAACTGTATTGACTCGAGTTAAGGTTGTATCACGCAGGTAGCTTATGGTTCCTTAGTGTAAATGCTATATTTTTCCTCCAAAACCGGAGTTAATAGAGCTAATTACACAAATTGGAAGCCAAAAAGTGTCGGCAAGTACCATCTTTACTTGTTTTGCTTCGTGTCACGGAGTATCCCGACTAACATATTCTTTTCCTATAAATTAAATGCCTGAAAATGCAGATATGATATTCGTCTATAGCTTCTGCAATGGGGTCTCAATACAAACAGTTGCGGAGTATCAGCATCGTTTTCGAATTAAAAAAAGCTATTCTCAGTGCTGTCGAAAATGAACCAAGTATAAGCACTAGATGGATTGCAGATACTTATCAAGTTACGCAATCATTTGTTTGCGTAACTTTATAAGAGGAGAAATCTTGACATAATTTGTTTATTCCCATTTCATTAAGAACGAGTTCACCATTTCCAGGAGGTTGATTTTGAGTTAAATGCTGTATACGTTTTGTTCACTGATAAATTTCATACGTGATGGTTCAAATAATCCAAGCCGATGCATTGGTCGGGGTGGTCGGTATAATTGGACACCTGGATCCTTTGGATTATTACGAAGAAATTTTAAGAAAGAAGAAGATTATTGGAAGAGAAGCATTACTGAATCGGACAAGAAACAGCACAAACTCTAAGGAATTCGCCCGAATCTATCCACAGAGCAACCCGAACTATTCACCACAGAGGTGACGTGAAAATTAAATTATTGTGACATGTGAATATTATGTTTTGTTGAACATAATTTAGGAAAAATAATTTTATTGTCTCAGATATTTGGCATCCATATCTACATCGGTCATCTTCAATAGCTGGACCTTTTGCTATGAACTTTAAATAATTACGCGTTGGAACAACTTGATCTTGGATGGTTAAAAGTGAACCCTTTGTTTCGGGAAACATTTGTCCTGAAATCTGGCAATAGTTTGACGCATATTTGTCAACATGTTCTTCCATGAGCTCGTTAATATGTCTTCCGTGTAGAGGTTTCTGTTTCCAGTTCTGTATTTTGTCATTTGTTGTTTATTACATTTTCTTCATTTTTCATTTTAAGTGGGGTAAACTCGTCAATCATGAAGATAAAGGGTTCATTGCAAGACAAAACCAAAGAGGACTTGACGCGTCTTTTTGAAATATACCTCTTTTTATTCGGATGAGTTGCGTTATGATATTACAGTTTGCTTCATTTAGTTGCATAGTAGTACTTAACGTTGACATTACGTGCTTTAAAAAATGAGTTATATGTGGATTAATTTAGTAGATATTTAGTACCAGGAGAAACCAACTATGGGGCACGCAGTCAAAGGCTTTTTTATAGTCTATATAAGCCTCGGGAATATTTCTTTTGTTGGTAAAGGCTTGACTTCCTATCGCAGAGTCGCTGATCAGTTGCTCTTTGCATCTCATAGCATTCTTTGTACACACCCTTTGCTCATCTTCAATAATTTGGTTGTGTTCGCAATGCTCGTAGATCCTCTGGGCAATACACGATGTAAGTATCTTATACACCGTTGATAGGCAGGTAATTGGGCGGTATTTTGCGGGATCCTGTTTACTAAGAGTGTCTTTGGACAGAAGTTGATCCCTGTGTAAAAAAGAAGAGCATTAATTGAGGATTAACCAATATGTCATTAAAAAACTTGGTAATCGGTCGAGTGTACACCCTAGCTTCTTTATCCAGAAATTGTGTATTCCATCAGGTCCCGGTGCTTGTGCCAGTGGACCAGAATTCCAGTCCAGTCCCAAACTTCACATGAAACATTTTCTGGATACATGTTTAGTTTTCGAGATATTGCGATGTCTCAAGTTAAATGGGCCACCCTGTATACTAAGTTTTTGTTTGAGTGTATCTAAGCAATGTTGCACAGGTGTGTTTTTTGCGTTATGTTGGGCGTGTTTCTTTTGCACTTTTTTGGTCTAGTTCCCGCTGCATACTGAGTTAGTCGCCCAATATCTCCTTTAATATGCTCTATCTTCTTTTGCAGTCGTTTCTCCCACATTGGTGTTTGGTACTCTTTTCTAATTCGTTCTTTTTGGGTTCTTGCCCTAAGCTTTACACCCAAGCATCTGGTTACAGCAAAAGCTCCACAATAGATTAACGTGTGTAGTTCAACAAACTCTGGTTAAATGATTCTGCTTAGAGTTGGTAATGTGGGTCTATTAAGCGGGTCAGAGCCGGCATAGTCTATTATCGATCTTTAAAATTCCATTGCCTGATTATTTTCGAGAACTTGTTCATTTGGTCCGAATTCTTTAGTAATTTGTTCAGTTGGACCCATTCCTTCTACAGGAAGCAGTTCTTCTTTTGGCTTAGTTTGTTCTTCATGATCCTGATGATTTCTAATTATCGTTCCTATTTCAGTTTAAATTATGTTGCATGGTGTCTCGGGGATAAGTCCGCTTCGGATAATCACACGGTATTGGTCAGTTACCCTTTGCTCCGTTACAGTAAGGTTTGGGAATACCCTACAAAACTCTTCATGGACTTTTGTCTCCAATTAGTAGTGTCCTGTCCTAAATTCGTCACCCTGAAATAAATGCGCAGAATCGTTTCACTCATGGCAGCTGCCATTTCATGCGCTATCTAGCCAATCCCATCTGGGTGAGAGCTGGCTGAAGTTCCTGCTAGGCACCTTCGATAGATGGAGTCGGTGTTTGACTCCTTTGCGTTTGTTGTGGTTGTGATTGTTGGGCTGTAGTTTATTGAGCGACAGGTGTCCGGCTCGTCAATTTCCTGTCAGCGACTTCTCGCATACTCTCATGTCCAGCGCCGGCTCCAGACATGCCCTGGCGATCCCCAGGCAGCGACTTTCTTCCAAGGCATCTTCCACTCCTTGTCTCCATTTTCATGGGGTTACCACCATTTACCCTTGGTGGCCCAGGTGGCTCTTTTAGTCGCCTTATACGACAGGCAGAGCTTACCAGGGGACTATTCTTTGAACCCGGTCCCCCGCAGGTTTTATTATTATTATTATTATTATTATTATTAAAAAAGAAGACTATTTCTAAAATGTCTTCCTCAATTTATAACATTTCAGCAACTCTTCGGGCGTGGCCTCCTCATTGTTTTTTTTAAATACTTTGTGTCATGAAATTTAATAATTAAATTTACAAACATACATTTGTTGGCCCTCTCCACAGATAAGTTTTATATCCACTAGTTCATTGTATTCGTAAACATGGGGCATTTTTCCGCACAAGATAATCAGATAAATAAAATACGCACTAGTAAAAAACTGATACACCTGGTCGAACCATAGATTCGTACTGAAAACCATACAATGACACGAATTTTGTAAAACGGTAAGAGCAAAGTAACTCTAACGCCTATATCAGTCGGGTTTACTTTCATTTTCAAATCATCCTTTATTTGTTTTAGGGTCGGAGGTTTTGAGTTCCCGTTTTATGAGTTCGTCATTTTCTTGCATAACGTATGCATGATTGTTTAGCAGGATGGGAAATTACGCTTTTATTTGATTGCCCCTGAATCTGAATATTTCTTCAGTTTCTTTGATAATTTTCGACTATTCCTCGACCGTTTCGATTTGCCTGAATCGGTTTTAATTTCCGAACTCGTATTGCACTTCCACCATATTGCACTTACTTCGTTACCTAAGACTAAGAAGTACTTATAGTAACGAATACAATCTAGTTTTTAAAATCGTTATTACGTTACTTTCGTTCCTGTCTGACTTTTACTACTCGAGTAACGAAATACCAATAACGAAACTCGAAATTTATACAAAATGCATAATGAAAGATGAGAATATGATACTGTCTAGGGTGAGATGAGCCGCGTTGCCAGTTTCCACGATGCGCCAAGGAAAATAAAGAACCCCGGTGTTTTATTTACTACAAATCCGGAAAATTACGTACCGGCGATTGTTGTTTTTGTTGGTTGTTTTGTTCTGTATTAATAAAATTGTACAGACGTCAACAACTGTCAATTTACGTAGAACGTATATTCTAATTTATATTAAATTATATATCTAATTTAATGTATAAAATAAATAAAACATATCAAATTATTATTAATTATTTAATAATAAAGATTACTAATTAAAGAATATAAATTTTATCAATTATAAAATAATTGTATAATTACCCCATTATCATTAAAAAATTAAAGGTGAGTAGCTCAAACTAGTCTCTAGGTTTATTTTCTATCGGCGTTTTGCTGTGAAACGTCATATTAGAAATTAGAATTTGTGCAGAGAGAGAGAGTCAGAGAGATATTATATCTGGATCTAGTAGATCGATTATATAGTGTGTATTCTTTGAAATGGAATATAAAATCCTCATCCATTTTTTCCAAGAGACCACACAAAATGTAAACAAACAAACAAAAAACAAAGCTACGGTCTCATAAACTTATGACCGTGACTTTGTTTTTTGTTTGTTTGTTTGAAATGGAAAACAACGCGAGACAACTACAGAAATGTAGTGCCGTTTGGTTGCATTACACAGTCATTTCGGAAGGAAAAGCTAAATGCAACTTATGCATGACAATATATTCTTTTAAATGCGGAAACCCCTCCAATCTAAAAAACGCTTGCAGTCAAAACACTTCACAGTCTTAAATGGAAAAAGTGACGACTATGATGAGCCACCACCAAAAAAAAGGTATTTTGCACTTTAAATATAAACATAGTATTGCAAATTGAATTTTTTTGTCTTTGTTTATGAAATATATAATATACAGGGCATTAGAGAATTTTCGAAATGGTCGATTGTTTCGAAAAATTACGATGACGGAAAAATTTTAATAGATTTTAGGTTTTTTAGTAAGACAATACATGGTTGTATATTCTGAAAATACAGAAAAATATATACTATGGCTATTAACCATGAATATTTAATATTACTAGACACTTGTAAACCTAAAACTTGTAAAATATTTTCTGGCACCCTGTATATTTTACAAAGAGATTGGCGAGCTTCAAACTTTCTATGGCCTTAACCCTTTCGAGACTAACCGGACAATACATCCCAAGGCAGATTTTATTTAGACTAGCGGGAAATGTGATCCCAAATAAACGTGTAAAAACGCCAGTTCTTTTTAACGCCCAGGGTCATTTAGCCGTTGTTTGTTTACAAATAAAACAATATAACCTCAATATTTTCGTACTCGTGGGTGCATGTAGTGCGTTTATTTGCAATTTTTACGTGTTTTTTGATGAATAATCTGCTGTATATAGTGTATAATCATGTAAGTACCTCGTAACGTTTGGCTAAGGCAATATGAATGATTTTTTTTTCGTGGGACGTTATATCCCAGCAGGCTACTTTGGTGGGATTATTTATCCCAGTAGGCGTGAACATGTTTTTTTTTTCTTTTCAGAATGAGTAAGAGAAAATTAACTCAAAAGGAGCTAGAGGCAATCGCTTAAAATTGGAAATTGTCTGACAGCGATACTGATCCCTATCACAATAGTGAGGGTGAAGATCCAGACTGGACCTGCGAAAGTGAGTCTGCATCTGAAGGCGATAACTAGTCTTCAAGTTCTGATGAAAGCGTCATCGAGACTGAAGATAACGAGGATTTTTTTGATAATAATATACCAGATACAGTTATGTCCGACATCCCAAATGCATCAGCAAGTCCTCAAACAGGGCCTTTAACTTCATCTGCATCAGAACTATACCCCAAGGATACAACTTCCTATTGCAAGGAATACCGAAATTCTCTTGAGCTCTATAAATAGTCAGTCTACGGAGATTGATATTTTTCTAAAGTTATTTCCAAAAAGCTTATATATATTTATATCTCAGTGTACTAATGAAAGATTAACAATTTTGGAAAAAAAAAACTAAAAAAAAAAGTTAAGCAAACTGATCCTTCTAAAATTATGATGTTGTTATGATTGTAATGGCTTACAACACGCTTCCAAGTTTGGTTGCTATTGGTCAAAGATACCTCCATGGGTAATACTGCAATGAAAATGCAATATCACGTGACCGTTATAAACTACTAATATCCAAATTATACTTCAACAGTCCAGAGAAACCAGAAGATTGCTCAAAGATTTATTATGTGGAAGAGCTTCTAGAGTGTTTCAAGCATACATATCGAAGTGCAAGAGAGGATTCGGTCTATCAGTCTATAGATGAAAGTATGGCGAAATTCAAAGGGAGATCGAGCCTAAAGCAGTATTTGCCATTGAAGCCCATCTAACGTGGAATAAAGTTATGGGTAAGAAGCGACTCTCTTAGCGGTTATGTATATGACCTCGATGTATATATCTAGTGGAAAGCAGGATGGACAAGCAGATGGAAGGCAGTAGGGGAAAGGGTTGTTAGAAAACTCACCAGCTCAATAATGAAATCTGATGTTGTGATCTGTTTCGACCGATTTTTTACATCGGTGACATTGATGGAAACATTGTCACATGCTGCAGTAGGAACCTGTATTGGTACGCGAAAAAATATACCAAAAAGTCAGGATAAATTAGAAAAAAGTGAAGCAAAATTTTTATGCACGAATGACGGGATAACCTTTACTAGATGGCAGGATACCGAAGAAGTATTGGCAATTAGTAACTGTCAGGAGATCAGCGTACATTTGTTGACCGAAAACAAAAGGACGGCCAAAAACTTGCTGTCGAATGTCCCGAGATAATCTCCTTTTACAACAAGTATATGGGAGGCGTCGATTTGACCGATCATTTAGCTGGCCTATGAATTGACCGCAAGTCTACCAAGTGGTGGTAAAAAGTTATCTACAAATTATTAATGATAACAGCCGTAAACTCATTCATTATTTACAATGAAGTTAGACGTAAGAAGATACCATTTTCGGAATTCATGATAGTCCTAGCCGAAAGCCTAAATGACCAAGGGAAAAGCAAAGCCGGTGTGAAGAGGCGTTCAACTACCGGACGACCATCAAAGCGACAAAAAACTATGGTGAATGTTGGCGACCATATGCCGATTGTCGAGCAGAAACGGAGAAGGTGTATAAGATGTTCACAAAACAAGGTGGAGAAACGCACAAGAACTGTTTGCAGGGTATGTAGTGTGCCTCTATGCAATGACTGTTTTACCCTTTTCCATATGTGAAATTATGCAATATTTTGATAAAAACTATTTATTCTACTTATGTATGTCTTTTATTTCAGAGCTGGTGGGACATATTGTCCCAACGGAATGGAGTGATGGGACGATATGTCCCACATTAAAAAAAATTAACGCGTTTGAAAAAAAATGTGAAAAAATTACAAACATCTCTAAGAACCTTTTACTTTTGAAATATGAAATCAATAAGTAAATTATGCTTTTCATGAAACAAATAAAAATCTGTCTTCAAAGGGTTAAAGCATTAAAAATCTTAATGTATATCATGCATATATTATAATATTTATATTTTATTGGTTTTTTAAATTCAGATTCTTCAAGCAGTACAGCTGAGGCAGCTTTAATTAATCCTCTGCCGACGCCATCAAATGATGACTCCCCTAATTCAATTGTAGGCCATACTCAATCCGACCAACAAATCCCGTCAACATCCACTGCAGTTGGCCACGAATGGTCAATTTAAAAAAAAATATAAGAAACAAACTAAACAGGCAGTTTTAATAACATTTATTTCACTACCGCGTACAAAACTAATTAAAGATTTAATTTTAAATATGATAACTGAAGATTTGCAACCTTTCTCTATAGTTGAGGATAATGGTTTTAAAAAATTATTAAAAGCATTAGAACCATCGTATGATATACCAAGTGGTAACCACTAATTGACATGTGACATTTGAAGTGTTATTTATCTTATTTCCCTACAGGCACTCTCGGCTATCTTACGGACGATAGGCATAGCCATAAACATAGTGAAACGCATGCGCCTTAATGTTGTTCGCATTATTGTCAAATAATAATAATTAATAATGTAAGTTTATTTAATCTCCTTTTGTCTGAAACAGTAAAAAGAAATTTGTTTTTTTCTTTATTTTGCATAACAATGACCACGTCCAACCCAAATGAAAATTCCAATATCTTGAAATTCAAGAGCAGTAGGGTCAGATTTAATGATGAAGATAACCAAATAGTTCTAATAAACATCCTAGCAAATAATTCCTATGTTTATCCAGCAAAATAAAACATCATACACAATAATTGTGGTCTGATTATAGAGCTGCAAAATCCTCAATCATATTATAGATTTAGGTACTTTCCAATTTTTAAATAAGGCTACCTAATTAAATTAGATATAATATTGTAAACCACATACTAATAAAATATTTACCGGGTGGTGCGTCGCCGAGCGGAACATAGGAAATCCCATGTAAATTTTAAGGGGGTCAATTATTGGCTTCCCTGTACATTTTACAGAAAAATGTAAGATAACATTTTGAAGAGACCAATCTGGCAAACCGTCATGCAAAGTATCAAAAAATTTTAATAACTTGAATTATTCAATTAAATATAAATGCAAAATTACCAAATTTTCACCACAGCGGTGAAAGTTGCTGGTGGCTGGTGACACCAGCCACCAGCAAACAATTTGTTATAAGGCTTTGTCAAATCTGACGTACAGCCGAATACAAGAAATGTTTTTTTTTCGTTTCATCAATCTCACAACCATACATTCAAAGTAAGACACGTTAACATTACTTTTTCATCTAAACTTTTATTTAATATAACGATGAAGTTAAACCAATAACAATTATTATCATAGATTATTAAAAAAATAATTTTATCATACTTAAAATTTAATTAAACCAATAGCAGTATCTGAAATATTTTCAATTTATTTTCCCATCAAGCCTATCCGGTCCATTTCAACCATTAAACCTATTGTTAGTAAATTCGAGTCCAATGACATTGCAATAAATAATTGTAAATGTTTAACTTAGAAGATCAAAAATAGATCCGAAAAAAGAGAGAACAAAACTCTTAATTTAAGTTTTTGGCCTTCAGGCAGGATGGCATATATCCGGTAAGAGGGTTTGATCATCGGCAACTATTGGAACGCTCCAATCTACATCCACAATCCACTGAATGGATTCATTGATAGTCCTGTACTTCTTTCTGGTGTACGTTTCATGGTGCCTAGGCTTAATGCTAGACATCACCCAACATTCTTTCTGTCAAGGCCTCATACTAACATCCTGTTGAAATCGCCACTATATACAATATGCGCTATATTTACTCGGATCTGTCACATGTGCGATATAAATTTCTTTCCGGTTCATATGATTGTCGATATCTTGGTGGATCATTACTCTTGGGATTAAGACCCATGTGTTTAAGTTATAGTTAGTAGGTATATTGCAGTTAATTTAATTTAATTTTGTTGAATATGTGATTATCTTGTTAAACTTTTATAATTGGGTTTTTGTATTATATTAATAGTTATTTGTTCTAATTTTTTGGATAACTTTTGAGATTGTGACTTTTTTTCTTTTCTTTTCATTCTTTTAGGTTTGTTTGTGTGTTTTTTATTAACTATATTTTTCATTGTTTTGCAACTGTTTCCTTTTATTGGGCAGGTTGCCTGTTGGAAATAAAGGCTTATTATTATATTAATATTTTACTAAGTGTGGAAAAATAAAATAAATTACAATAACTTTTTAAAAAATAATAGAGAATGTTCTTATGTAACATCGATTAATCAAATGTTCAAACAACCCCCCATTAACAGCTAAACAATATCCTAACCGATCATAAAATTCATTTCTAACGTTACTAAGTTGATATTGGGAAATTTTATTACATTCTAACGAAATAGCGTTTTGTAACTGGTTTAGATTCTCAAATTTTACACTTTTATAAATGACACTTTTTAAATGACCCCACAAAAAGAAGTCATTCGGGGAAAGATCAGGTGACCTGGCTGGCCAAAGTATCCGGTACCGTGGACCAATAATATTGCCGTTAAAAGCATTTTCCAAGCACTCTCTAACCATACGGGCATTATGGGCCGGGCAACCATCCATTTGGTACCAGATCATTTGATCTTTCTGAACAACTTCTTCCAAGGCGGGTCCAATTTGATTTTGAAATAAGTCCAAATAGGTTTCAGCTGTTAGGTTATAGTCCATAAAAAAGGGTCCAATGATATGGTGTCCGATAATTCCCACGAATACGTTTGTTTTTTGGAGATATTGTGTCCGAGTATGAACAAAGCGATGTTCATTTTCTTGAATCCAATACCAGCAATTCTGAATATTTGGTTCATTGTTGAGGGTAAATGTTCATTCATCGGTAAAACAAATATTTCTTAAAAAATTCCTATCATTATTTGCTCTTTCCATCATTTCAAAACAAAATGCCATTCTTCGCTCTTCATCTCTCCTTACTGCAGCTCTTGTTGTTTTTCGAATTTATACGAATATTTGTGTTTTTTTAAAGTGCGCAATACCGTTGTATGATGTTTATTCACCTCTTGCCCAAGAACCCTTGTATTAACCATCTTGTTTTCCACCACACTCAGTAGAATATTAGTAGTATATAGATCTCTGTTCTCTCTTTCTTCGGCTCTATTTTCGATATCCTGAGTTGAACATTTACAATTATTTATTACGGTACCTTTGGACTCGAACTTATTGACAATACGTTTAATAGTTGAAATGGACGGAATGCGCTTGGTGGGGAAATAAATTGAAAACATTTCAGATACTGCTCTAAAACTGTTTCCCGCATAATGCCACCTAATTATGGCTATTTTTTCGTCGATTGAATAATTCATACTTGTTTTCAAATATTTATTGTGTAATATTGTCACTGATTTATTAACACTTTTCCTCACGTCAGTGACAATATTCATTCTACTGGTGGCCGTTTCGTTTTACCTGAACCGAAAATTTGCTAATTTTGCAATTACATTGAATAATTCAAAATTGGTTTATTAAAATTTTTTGAAACTTTGTACAAGGGTTTGCCAGATTAGTCTCTTCAAAAAGTTATCTTACATTTTATCTATAAAATGTACAGGGAAGCCAATAATTGACCCCCTTAAAATTTACATTGGTTTTCCTATGTTCCGCTCGGCGACGCACCACCCGGTATAGTTTGTTTAATATCAAATAAAAATGAGGTTAGAAAATATGAGGAGTAATAATCACAAAGAAAACAATGAACACGAATTTCTTGGAAATAAAGTTTTTTGCTATCATTAGCTTAGCAGTAAACATCAGCTCTTTCAAAAACACTTTTTGGGGAGCTGTCAAACGGCTAAGATAACGTTTATGTCTATGTTAAGCGTCAAAACATATATGCATCTTCGAAAACTGTCTAATGTGTCCTGTCTCTTATTAGAGACCAAAATACTTTTTTTCCATAAAGAAACTGACAGCCGAGAGTTTTTCCGGTTTTTTATCGGAGTTCTTAGACAAAGGCATAAAATTGCCATTTCTAAACCATGTTTATTTTGCGCTTCCTCAAAACACTCAAAGACTAAGGACTTTTTTATTTTAGACATTCTGGTCGCCCGATTTTTCAATATCAGTTTTTTTTGTATGGCCAAACCTAAAAAAATTAAATTATGAAAAAAGGTAACTTAATCCTGCTGTAACTTCAAACTGTCACAATTAGTTCTTTCAGAGTTTTGAATAACCACTGGGTGTATTATTCATCCGCAAATTTTTCCTAATATTTAATATTGCATTCTTTGAGTGTTGAATAAGTTGGGTCTACGGATTTTTGTTTCTATTTTTTAGTTAATATTTAATAATTTTTTTTGTTATTATAAGTTAAATGAGTAAAAACGAATTTAATAAAATGCTCTACTTTCTTTCTAAACTATTTTAAAATTTTTATTTATCATGGGCTTTTCATGACAACCAATAATTTTGATCTAAATATTAAGTTTTTATTGTTTAAGAAATGTATGAAATAATTAATGCAGTACATGCATCATTTTAAAGAGAAAAAAATGCATTTGTCGCCGTAAATAAAAAAATGTTCCATTAAAAAGAATATCATTTTTTGGTATAACTCTTAAACGACGCCTCTCGCGGCTCTTTTTCGAAGACGCCATCAAATTATATCCAGTGTCTATCCAAAGCTTTTTACAAAGGTTTTGACCTTTTTTCTGTCTTATACGGGGTGAAAATTTTAAAATGTATTATAATTACAACCAAAATAGGGCACAGTATACATTTAATGTAAACGTCAATCGGTTTCTATGTAGAATTCATGTATTTTTCTATTAGTATATTTTGCTATTAGATTTAGAAAAAAATTTAATCATTAAGAATCTGATTTAATTGATGACAGCCTTGTAACCAAAATCGAAACCAAAAGAAAAAAATTGGTTGTATCAAATGTAAAAATCTATCAAGTGCGAACAAATTAATGCCAAGAACGCCGAATTTTAACGACACGGAAAGAAAAATAATATTATAATGTTTAGCCTTCAACGGAATAAATCTCGGGGAATAACTTTGTGATTAAGTTTTTTTTCTGAAATGCGTTAAGTTCATGTTGTAGACTCTATTATCAATAACGTATATGTTTTAAAATATATTTCCCAATATTTTCGATAATAATTAAATTTGTATCTTTTTTAGAAAAGAATCTATCATAATGAATTGCTTTAATTTAGAAGGGTCGAGCATAGGAGAAAGTGTTGTACCTTGGGTCATTTTTTTGGTTTTTTATTTTTATACATTCTAGAAATATATATTTACGAAATTTATTCCATACATTAGTTATACTAGCTCTTTGTATACGTAATTTGGGTTTTTAAACATAATTTTAACTTACCAGTTTTTTGAAAAATACGTTTTATCTAGCCCTTAAAAGATGACCTAAGGTACAAACGAGTAATGTACCTTGGACCAATATATATGTTCTACCTTGGGTCAGTTATAAAAAAAGGAATGGAAACGAATTTTTCAAGCTTTTTATTAAATATCTTAAAGACATACAAAACGTTATTAATGAAATACTTGTTTAACATTAAATCCACTAAATTCAACATCAAACAGATGCAGTGAGCATCATGACGCGCAGTTCCGTTTATTTTGTGCGGCTACGTATAATATCACTACGCAAAAAATCATAGGTCTCGGTTGAGTCATTTATAAATTTATTGGTGCTTAAAATTCTGCGTAAATATTTGAGTTCGTTATGAGTCCCACTGTTTAGTATTTCGGCAACATAATAAGTGAACGATTTTTTTCCAGCAACTTTCACTAAAACGAAGTCTCCTTGTTGAATATCAAAGTCTTCAGATAAGTCGTATATATTTTGGTAATTTATTAATTCTTCCTCTCTAGCTACTAAGTCCTCAAATGTTTCTTCATCCCTACTATTATATTCATATTTTGCAACGCTTTTTGGTACATTTTTTAAAACACGTTCTTCAACTATTTTCTTAGCAACTGCTTGAACTTTTCCAGATGATGCATGATGAGTGTCAGTAAGGATACGTGACTTTCCTCTAGCTCCTGACTTCCTTTTGCGAGCCGGTGCTTTCGGATAGGGCCGTTTCAGGTGTAATAACATTTCCTGACGTTCCTCCTTGAAGAAAATTTAGAGGGATTAGAGCCATCAATTTTCTGAGCCGTAACTTCAGCTTGTTCCCCATTCGGTTTAACTATATTCAACCATATCAACATATTTTCATTGGCTGAATAATGACCACTTCAGACCCCTTCTGAATTGGATGTAGTAAATGCTTTTGGAAATGCCTTGCCTGCAAGCTCAGCTACATCATAAATCGTAATGGTTTGTCCAGGATGCATAATCATCCACTCGCTACATGCGGCATTATAATAAATTTTCATAGGCCCAAAAACTGTTCTGCCGTGCGGTTGCATTTTGTGACTAGTATGGCGGTGGTACCGAATCGGAATAATGCCATTTTCTTTGCAAAAATTAATAGCTAGGACATTCACATGGCTATCGTGATTGTCAAGACTAGTATAACGGGTTTCACATGATTCTTGAAGTGATTTAAATACTGCAAAAACAATGTTTCGTTTGACCAACCGGACGGAATTGCACCTCCTATGGTTCCAACTGGACAACCCTTCAGCATATGGGCCTTAAAATTTACTCTTGGAAATATCATCATTGGCGGTATGTGATTGCCAATTGCATTTATTGAGGCAAGTTAGTTTATTGAAGCAATTAAGTGCAACGTTTTGTCCTTGTTCTGCACTGGTCATTTGACCCAACTGTTTTATTCCCTTGGGTCCGATTATTTTTGGTGGCACATGGATAGATGTTAGGTCTGTCTCGTCACAGTTCCAAATTTTTTCTGGTGTAATATTGACGCGAGATAGGCCTTCTTTAAAATTCCTAAAGAAGGTAGTTATGTTTGTTTTATTAAAGGACGTTGATCGGGCCAAACTCGTAGGCTCGGGTTTCCGAAGAGACAAATCTGCATGCCTTTTAAGGAACTGCCTTAGCCATTCCTTTCCTATCTTATTTTGGTCCCAAGAAGGCGGATGTAACTTAATATTTGCAATTGCATACTGGTATGCTAAGGTACGAACATCCATTTTAGTCAACCCATAATGCAGGCGTGCAGCAGTGAGAAGATAGGTTTTTAACTCAACCTCTTCTTTTCTAATTAAAACCTGTTTCACATTATTGGCAGCAACATATGAAAATTCTGCAGCTCCCGAATTTCTGAAGGATTGTAAGTGTCTGATAAGCGTAGTTTTGGATATGTTATAGCATCTTGCCGCTTCCCTAACTGATAACTCCCCACTGATACATTTATTAGCTGCTGCAATTATATCCTGGGAATTTATATGCGCTCTTTTTGCACCTACTTTACTTCGAGGCATTTTAATATGTCTATCTGAAACAAGAGAAAGTCTTTTGAGGTATACCTATATAATTAAAATAAAAGTGAAAATTATATTATTCTCAATAAGATTATGCTTTGTAATAAGTCATGTACCTCGGATTGGTCCAAGGTACATGACTTTTTAGTGACCCAAGGTACACAAGGGTATTGAGGCGTTAACTTTACAGTGTTACTATTTTGCCAAGAGTTTGCAGACGGTAGCTCAGAATTATTGGAGGCTTGGGATTGTTCGAAGGTTCACTTATGACTGGCTATTAAAAAATATAATCTTGATTATAAGAGGGCGCCACTTAGTTTTTTTTTTATGAATGAAAGAAAACTAAGAAAAAAGATTTGGTATATAGGTTTCAATTAACAATTAAATGACCCTGGATAAAGTAGATTTAAAGAGGCAAACAAAAATATCTTAACAATACAACCAAATTATATTTACATCAAAGATATGTATACTACACCTCATGTTCTAATCTGTTAAATGTTAATAATTTATTATGAATTAAAATATGAATAATGTTGATGTGATTAAAATAAGTTTGACAAAAGTAACATTTAAATTATGATTTCACTACTAGGTAGATTTCAGCACTTGAAAAATAAATTGCAATTATCAAAGTTTTTAGTATATATTTGTATTACGCAGGGGAAAGTTCATGAACCTTTTTACCTAGGCATATCAGCCTTAACCGAGTTATATCTACTTAACTACCAAAAAAGGTACTGAAAAATACTGAACAAAAAATAACTAAAATTATAGATAAGAAATTGACATATTAAATTATGATGTTGATTAAATATTTGTAGCAATAAATTGATTTTAAAGATATATTAATAAAAATGTAAATAAGTGAGACAAATCTATGGTTAGTAATATTTAAATAAATGGAATAGACTGGCCTGTATATTCCTCCAAGAAATGAACGGCTGGCCTTCAAAACCGAGGCTGTGAATGTATGCCATTTGTAGCTTAGCTATCTGGACTGGGAATCTCTAATACTAGCTCTAACTCTGGCTCCAGCTCCATAGCTTACAGCAATTTCTCGGGGAAATCAAAATCCTGCAGCCATCAACGATTGAAGAAGAATAAAGAGGAAAACGGAAAAGTAAAACCCTAAAACAACGGTTGCCATTGTATTCACTGTCGATAAAAATGAATGGCGTTCAAAATGTGACACACTCACCTTGCTAAGTTTCATTATCTATCCATCAAAATCTTGGGCATCCTGCACCAGAATTATGAAATAAACAGTTCCCTAAAGGAACAACATTAAGGACTATAAATTATAAACCATATTGGCCACTTCCTGCTTCACAAATTTCGGAAATAAAAAACTGGCCTTTTACGTGCGCTTCTACCTGCGACACGGGAACAAGTCCTCGAAAAATGGATGCAGTACCGACTAAATAAGTTACGACCCCACCTCTCGCCTGAGCTGTCAATGTCAACCCAATCAGAGAAAACATTAATTAAGACCAACCAGAAGAGTGACGGACCGTCAACAGAAAGCATGAATAATAAAACCAGGAGAGTGATACGTTACAGTAGTAATGTGTCATTGACAGTGTGAATTTAAAGAAATATCGACAAAAGAAGTTGACTGAAATTATTAATATAATTATCGAAATTAATGAAATATCAATGGAGCGTTAATGAACCTAAGAAATAGAAAAATAAAACGCTACAGTATTATTTCAGCAATTCTTTGCTTTCTACTTTTAGGTTTTGCCTTAGTAAAAAATACATTCATTAATATCAAGCTTAAACACCTGTTTTCAATTGTAATAATAAAAATAAATATAATGTTAACAATTTAAACAGATGTGGACGGATAACAAATTGTTCAATAAATTACTTACCTCGATGCAAAACACAAAACACTCTATAGAAACCCGCACGACTGATTTTTGACATATATATGTAGCTGCCACCTATCGACTATATCTTTAAACAACTTATTTAGACACATCGAAGATATATTAACAGTGGGTAGAAAATAAAATACACTGACCCGAGGTACAGACCGGTCCAAGGTACACATAACACCTTTATTTATTGGGCAAGAGTTATTTTTTAAACGATAAAAAAGTCTAAAATTTTTAAAGACACAGTTGGTGCTCACCAGATTTTAGAATTTAAAGATTCGCATTATTGGCAGTTCAACCCTGTTATTGAGGATCAGATATATACTCCAGATCAACTTCGAAGTAGAGTAAGCGACAACACCCAATCAAGTAATCCCTCAACATAGGGTCAGAACGACCTTCAAAAACGGCTCTAAAGCTTTTTTAACGAAGATATTTCACTTTTTCACTAAACCAAACCAGCAGTAAGTAAATTCTGCTAACGAAAGGTATAAAAAACTTAAAACAAACATTATTAATTAACAAATTTACAGGGTGTCCCGGAAAATGTGGAAAATCTCTCGGATTCAGGTGGAAAATAAAAAAATTATATGAAAGTTTCCTATAGGCCATCCCTACGAAGATACGGCCCCTTAGAGACACCGCTGGAATCATCGGTTTTTCTTGAATAATTTTTGAAGTACTTGGTGTAATTTAATAAATATTTTACGTGATCTACACTACTAAGGACCTCTTAAAACGAAGTCTTTAAAACATATTCACCTTGTCTATTTTACAAGCGGCGGACTAGGTTGTACACTATAATGCTTACATTTTTAACACCCTGTGTGATAAAAACTCTGAAATAATAAATATGGATAGCTTTAACCTTAAACTAAAGAAAAGGCATTTTCTTGTTCATTATCGATGAAATGAAATTGGAAATAGTTAAGGTGCAATGTAACATACAGTATATTTGGATATAATTTCTCTACCTGATCAGACTCTTTTAGTTGTGGATATTATTTACCAAACAGCGTTACTATAATAGATTTAATTTTTTTATAATCAAAACGTCACAGAGGTAGGAATTAGAGACTCGAATCTGACCACTTTTTAATTTTTTCCCAATTTCATTTTGATAAATTATATAGACTGCCCACATACAATTTTAGTTACCGTGCTTTAAAAATATTAACAGTGACTATAAGTACATTAAAGACATATTAACTGATACTGCAGTTTTTATTTTAATCTGGATTAAAAATCAGTCTTAGAGAACCAAGGATGACTTTTTTGAACAAATTAACATTGTGAATATTTTGGGCAAGTTTATGTCTAATGCAACTGGTCGGCCTAATTTGAACGTGGAACTTAATAACATCTTGTCTACTAACTGGGGAATTTTCACCCTCTGCAAACAAGCTTATATGTATGCCTTCACTCAATATCTTTTTCGTCAGTCTTATCCAAGGTTCTAGTCGGAGATAAATTTATTTTTGAGAAATAATTCTATACTTCCTGTAAAACATTCTGGTTTTCCCGCACTTTTTAATGTAATAGATAAATATTTTTGAATCTTTAAGTGAAAACGTCGTCAGTGCTCGTTACGTCGGATTATAGCAAACCTTTCAACACAGTTAATCATAAGATCTTATTGTTCATTCTCGCATATGCAATACAAATATATCAACATGCTTAAAATAAATAAGTTTAAATTATCTCCTTTGCTCCTCCAAAAGACGCGATTTAATTAAGTCCTTGTAAAGGTTAGGCGACATTTGTTTTACATCATGTGGAAGACTATTCCACATCTGTATTGCAAAATAGCTAAAAGACTTTTGGAAATTAATTTAAAAAAAAAAGTCGAACATATTTGTTTGCTTAAGTTTTGAGACTCTTAGGCGTTTTAAAGACAGCAACTGCACAGAATCGCATTCGTCTTGATGTTCCAACCATTTAATAGCAGTCTCAAAGCAATTAAAGGCTTCTTCATTGGACGGACATTTTTCAGCTGAGACGATGTCATCACTAATTTCGTCTTCATCAGGAACTTGAACCTGTCCTATTAAATCGTCGTCTGTCAACAATTCGTAGGCAGGATCATCCTCGTCAAATTCTAGCCATTCATGCATGTTTTTTTGGTCACATTATTGAAATCCTGAAGCCTCTTTCATCCACATTTCTGAAACAAAGTTTTCATTTGTTGGTTCTTCAGATGTAGGACTAGCTTCGGATTCAACTGTTGGACAGAGCTTATTCCAGGATTTCTTTAAAGTAGTCGCTTTGACATTAGCCCACACTTCTGCTACCGTGTAAACAGCATCATTCAACCTTTGTAGATTTCAAGAATTGTTCTATCTTCGTCTTGGCCGATTAGGACACTACGAAGCAACGCTTTTCTGTAGTAACGTTTGAAGGCTTCGATCACCCGCTGGTCCATAGCTTGAAGGACTGAGGTAACATTGGGTGGCAAGAAAATCACCTTAAATTTTCCATCTTCTCTCTCAAGTGAAAGGTTTGAGGGATCACTTGGAGCATTATAAATCACTAATAAAACATTTCCAGTGTCCCCAGTTTCTATCTGATGTTTTTCAACCTCTGGAATGAATACAGCGTCATACCACTCGATAAATACTTGAGTGTCCATCCAAGTTTTTTTGGTTTTTGTAAATAAGCGGCAGTTTTTTTATTCCTTTGAAGCATCTTGAATTCTTAGATTTTCCTATGATCAACAAAGGTAGTCTAGGTGTGCCCATATTGTTTCCACATACCATGGCTGTTATGCGGGATTTGCTTGCTTTGAATTCAGGCGCTGCCATTTCTTTTTTAGAGACAAGGGATTTGGTCGGCATTCTTTTCCAATATAACCCACTTTCGTCTGCATTGTAGACGTTACTGTCCTTGTAACACTCCTTTCCAAGTAAACTCTTAAAACTTTCTTAGATAGAATGCTTTAAAATGCGTAGATGTTTTAAAATCATTGTTACCCCCAAGCTTTCTGTTCATTTCTAATGCCTTTTCGCAAATCAAAGGACCATTTATTGGTTGACCTTGAGCACGTATCTGCATGAACCATGAGTAAACTGCAGTGTCTAGGTTTTGATTTTCTGCCATTTACATTGTTTTTCTATGTAAGCTTCCATCTTCACTGTCCAACACGCAAGCAAACTTTGTGATAGTTTCACTGTTTTTCAATGTCAGTTATCGTTGAATTCCCAACACCAAACTCTCGAGCTAAACTTGATCCACTTGCACCTTTTTTTAATCGTTCCAAAATTTTAAGTTTGTCAGAAAGACTAAGCACAGCTCGTTTACGTTTCGGCATTGCTAGGAGTCACACAGCACAAAAAAAAGCAGCACGGACCGAAAACAACACTGAAGTCAGTCAACGTCAATAGAGAAACAAACTGATTAGACGGAGCCGTGTTCTGCCGGCCGCGCGTGTTTTAATTGAAGACACGGAAAATGCCAAAATCATGATGGTCCCTTGCGTCACTCTCTGAGTCATTTCTATTAAACGTTTCTATTTCATTTGTACTTTTTTTTATTCTATATCCGAAAAAGGCGTCATGTTTCCTTTCGGTTAACCGACGTTTCGGATGACCGGCTTTCGGATAATTGACGCTTTAAAAAAACAGATTGCATCCTTAGATAATCCAAAATATGTTATACTCTATTTCAGAAGTGTATAGAGCAATAAACTGGCGAATTCCGTTCTGTTTGGCTACATTTCGTGGTAGTTCATAGGCGCAGGTACTTATAATATTTATGAATTTAATTTTCACGGATTAAATGCCTTTATTTTGAAAGAGATTAAATACTAAATAAATCTTTTAACGCTTTGTAACATGCAAAAATGGGGTCAGGTAATATATATAGACTATAAATACTTTTAAATCATATTTTAAACGTTAGTAGTCACTGCTACGCTGTAGTGTAATCACAATATTCTTGTCCCAATATTTAAAAAATGGAGGTATTCAGTCCAACGAAAAGATGTACTAAAAATTCTCCACTATCGCTGAGTGAAAAAGTTATTATTTTAAATGTACATGATTGCATAAAACACGATTACCCTAGTTTTACTGTGCAAGAAATTGTTGAAAAATGTTCTCGAATGAGTGGAATTGGAAAGTCCACCATTTTCAAACTGTTGCGGGAAAGAAAAGTAGCAGGTCAAGTGGAATCTCCCAAGCAAAAGCCAGGACGACCTACAAAAGTCCTTGATGAAAATGCTAAATGTATAATTCGAAGAAAAGTTCACTCTTTTTATTTTAAAAAGGAAATACCCACCCTAGACAAAATTTTAATGGAGCTTGGCCGAGATGACAGTATTCCGTTGATAAGTAGAAAACTTTTATGGAAAACTTTAAAAAATATGGATTTTGCCTGGGAAAAGCATAACCGCAAAGCACTTTTACTGGAGAGCGACGAAATTGTTTGTTGGAGACGACAATACTTGAGAAGTATCAAGCAGTACCGCAGGGAGCAAAAGAAAGTTTTTTATCTTGATGAGACGTGGATTAACGAAGGTTATATAGTCCAAAAAATGTGGCAAGACAAAAATATAACCAGTGCTCGCCAAGCTTTCATAGAAGGCCTGTCTACGGGAATAAAGTACCTTCGGGAAAAGGAAAAAGACTTATAATCACACATATTGGAAGCGAAGAGGGATTTTTAAAAGAAGGTCTGCTAACCTTTGAGTCGACTCGCACAGGAGATTACCATGAAGACATGAACTCAGACGTTTTCGAGGACTATTTTGGTGAAATGATAAAATTTTTTCCGGCTAATTCGGTGGTGGTTATGGATAACGCAAGCTATCATTCACGGCGGATAGAGAAGACGCCAACTTCAAGTTGGAGAAAGCAAGAAATTATCGATTGGCTGACTGCAAAAGGTATTGCGTTTGAAGCAAATTTGATAAAAAAAGAACTGCTGGCAATAGCAAACTTACACAAAACTCGTTTCATGAAATACGCCGTGGAAGATATAGCCGAAAAATATAATATAACTGTACTGCGCTTACCGCCATATCATTGCGAACTAAATCCTATAGAACTGATATGGGCGCAGGTAAAAGGATTTGTAGCAAGACAAAACACGACTTTTAAAATGAAAGATGTTAAGCTACTGTTTGATCAAGCCATTACGGAAGCGACACCAGAGAATTGGCGAAAAGCAGTTCAGCATGTAATTAAGCAAGAGGACAAAATGTGGGATCTTGACAACCTCATCGATCAGACAGTCGATCCTTTAATTATAATGTCAAGAGGTGATGACAGTTCGTCAGATGACGAAGAAGACTACAATCTATTATAATTTAAAATTGTTATACACTGTTCAAAAAGTGCCAGATCCAAAAGTGACATTTTCAACTGTTTTACTCTACATATTATGTTCAATAAATTTGTGAAAAAAATATATTATTCCATTTAAACAAAAGTAACTTTCTAAAAATAAAATAGCATTTAAGTACATTAATTATAAGGTAAAAAACAAGTCCCAGTTGCACGCCTTTGGCGAACCGTTTTCAATGTTTATCAGTGGGTAACAATGGGCAAAACTCATAAATTGACCCAAAACCGGGTGGCACTACCTGCAATCAACGAAAAGAAAGAATTTTACATTGAAACTAATACCCAACTAAGGTAGTGGCATAAAATATTGGTGGATCACCAGGTACCACTTTTGCATACCTAATGAGGTTTTATTGCTCTACACACTTCTGAAATAGAGTATAGTGTGGCTAAAAGCATTTCATGATTAATAGTATCAAAAGCCTTACTAAAATCTAAAAGTCCAACGAATGTTATTTCTTTTTTATCCAGATTAGTTCTAATATCATTAATAATTTTACTAGAGATGTGGTAGTACTAAAATTTCGAAAACCAGACTGACAATCAGGAATTACGCTCATTGATTTAAAAAAAATGGTTAATTGATTAGATATGTGTTTTTCTAATATTTTTGAAACTGCAGGTAAAATACTAATTGGTCTCAGATCCTTAAAATTTACAGGGTTTGATATCTTAGGTAACGGTATAATATTTGCTTGTTTCCATATATCTGTATATACGTTTTCTAAGATAGTAAGTATTAATTATGTTTAAAAGAGGCTTTTTACAAAATGGAAAACAATGTTTAATATCACGTATAGAAATTCCATCTTCACCGGCTGCATTTGTTTTTATAGAATTTACAATTTTTAATAGACATGTTTCGTCTAATAATGATATAAAAAAATTATTTGTCACTTTGTCATGTTTTTGAAAAGTTTGCAATAATATCCAAAAATTATTTCGAGTACTTTTTCCTATAAGAAGTTTCAATTATGCAGGTGCGATACATTATTGAAAGATACCCAACATTATTTAGATTTCCTTTATTTTCAAATTAAATTAATTCGGCATATTAATAAGCATTAAATTATGCACTTTGCCAAAATTTAACCGACCTCGCCTCTTAGATCCCAATAGTCCCCCTTTAATTTGGGAACGATGAACGATGTATGTATGCACTTTATAATAATTATTTACAAAAAAAATTGAAGAAAAAAGTTTCGAAAGATTAGGTGTCATTAGAGTCTAATTTAAGCAATGCTATATAAAGGTTTGAAAGTGAATTATAATAAGAAAAACCACAGCGGCGACGAATTGCAAGAAATCCAGACAATATTACTCCCGTAAGAACCAGTGTTGCCGCGAATGCCAATGTGTCGGTAGATAATCGTTCTCAACATTGCTAGGTTAGGTTAGGCTTGTTGTGAGTGGGGCACCTTGTGACCCTCCACTGCGACCCTAGGTCTATTGTAGCTCACTCCTAGGTGTTTGAGTTTTCCATTATTTTTTGATGATCTGTCGGATTTGCAATAATTGTATTAGAAGCTGTCATGGAAGTTACTGTTTGATTTAGTTTATTTGTGGGTTTCAATTGCCATGACCATAATTTTATCAGAGAACCTTTACGTTTTAGTGCCAACGACTCATTTTCTTTAATTATTTGAGCAGCAAAAGTCAGTAACAACGATAATATAATCTCATCAGCAAAAAATCCGATTAAAGCAATGTGGGAAATAATTAATAAATCTAGAAATGTTAACACAAAAAAGAAAATTAATAGTACACAAATATATCTGCGACTGAATTTAATGATTATTTTTGTAATATTGCAAAGGATCTTATTGGTGGTATAGAAACAAGTAATTTCAATCCGTTACAGAACCTTCAGCAAGTACCCAGGCCTCAAAATGTTTTTATTTTTTCCTCAGTTTCTTTTATTGAGGTTAGAGATATTATAGATAGCACTAGAAATAAAGCCAGCTGTGATGTGTACGGTCTCAGTATTAAATTGTTTTAAAACGAGCACTTGTGGTTCCCATCTTTAAAAACGGTGACATAAATGATACATCTAACTACAGACCCATCTCATGATTACCAGTTATTTCATAAGTTTTTGAAAAGTGTATAGCAAGGAGGTTGACAACATTCTTGGAGGCAAATGGTTGCTATGCTGAGGGTCAGTTTGGATTTCGAACAGAAAGGAGCATATTAAATCTTGTAGCCAATATTTATGACTCCTTTGAAAATCGCGAGTTTAATGCTGTTCTTTTTTGCGACTTAAGCAAGACATTTGACTGTGTGTCTTATGAACGGTTGCTTGGTAAGCTGCCATACTATTTAGCCAGGATAGTATTACACTATTAAAATCTTATTTGGACAAATCTGGATATTGGAACAGATCCCAAACTGTTAGTGTGGACGGGGAGTGTTCTGCAGAAAGGGTTGTGAACATAGGAGTACCTCAAGGCTCCATCCTTGCACCTATTTTATTTTTAATATATGTTAATGATCTCCCTAATTAATTTACCATATGTAAAATAACAATTTTACAAAATTTCTTTAGTTTTTGTTTCATAATTGACGTATGTGATTTTTTCGATGCATGTGTGTAAGTGTTTTGTATAATAACATGAAATAAATATATGATCAGACAACTTGTGGAACAAAGAAGAGTTGTTGTGAAGTATAATGGCCATATGAAAATTTATGCTATAATACTTGGAAAATCAAAACTTCGGTTCGTTGTGAACTATTAGGCCTAATCGTTGCAATTCTATTGATACAAGTATTGCCGACAGACAAGGTATATTACATTAAAACAGGGGTTAATGCGCATAAATTTAATAATCATAAAAGGTGCTTTTATGTGAAAAGTAATAAAATTTCTGTACGTTGTGTTTTGGAAAAAGTGATGGCCCCTTGGGTCAAAATCTTACTCCAAAATCTGGGACACTTGATCATTTATGCTTTTAACATCTCTCAGAGCAAAAACCATTCTTTCAGTCTAACTTCTGTTCAATCTCAGGTTATAAGATATAAACCATTTTTCTGTTCTCTCTTGTGCCTTCACGGATCTCAATATAGAAGCCTCATGCATCCTGCCAATAATGGAAATTGTAGTGTCATCAGCAAAAATAGTGTAACTTACATTGGAGTCCATAAGAGGCAAATCATTAATATAGACAAAAACTATTGGTCAAAAAATCGAGCCCTGAGGTATATAAATCTTCAATTCCTATTCTCACGACACTGCAACGGAGTCTTTGGTAACCGTTAGTTAAAATATTGAATGCCAAGTTCAAACTTAGTTCTTATAAGTTCTAAAAATTGAAAGCTATTGCCATTAATGTTATAAGACCGAAGTTTTCCTAAGAGAACTACACGTTTTGGTCAAAATTATCGAACGTATACTTTGATTAAGAATAAGTTACACGAATTATATAGGTTAGACCTGATCAATCACTTCTGATCACATTCTTAAAAAAACAGCAAAGACTAATAGATTACCGATACTATGCGTAGTGTGCACGTCTTTGCTGTTTTTTTAAGAATGTGATTTTCGGAAGCTGTGGATTACACGTATAACCTATTCTCAATTTAAATATAAGTTCGAGACATTTGACCAAAACTTTTTTGTAATAAGTCAGTCTCTTTAAGAAAGAAATGAACGATTACTTTTAGTTTCCTAAAAGGATCTGATGGTTGACAGACTCAAATGCTTTGGAAGATCACAAAATAAGGTGATTCAACACATCCGTGACATCAACATCATATGCAGTATACAGCGTTGTGCTTTTGTTTTGCCTTCCAAATTCCAAACTGATTCTCATTGAATAAGGTATTTTCATCAAAATGTATATAAGAGTATATAAACCCTTACAAATGTCAGATTTTAAAAAGAAACGGAAACTACCCCAAATAAGAAGGTACACTTACACTGATTAATCAGTCTGTACCAAGAATTCCGGGAGAGACACACATTTGACAAGAGTACGTTCAAAGAAATAAACAGTTTTCAAAATTGCAACTTTAAAACCTAGAACTCTATTTCAGACGAAAGTTTTACTGAAATGGAAAACGAATTAGAAAACATAAGATGAGATATGAATTTGAATATTGCCGGGGTAGGTGAGGTCAGAAGGCGAGGTGAAGGTCTTGAGACTCTAAAATTTGATCACTTATTTTACTACCACGGAAAACAACATGAGTCACTGGGAGATGTTGGAATCTTTATAAACAAAAAGCTAGTGGGAAATTTCAGAATGGTCCGATTAGTTACCACCAGAGTAGTGCTATCCTCAAAATAAACACCAGGTATGATTTAAAGGTTATTCAGGTTTATGCCTTAACAACGGAGCATACAGACGAGGAAGTCGTTTATGGTGAAGTTTGTTATGCTAATTTGGGTGCAGTCCTCTCAAATAATCCTACAAATTTCACCATTGTATGCGGCGATTTCAATGCCAAAATAGGATGAAAAACTTAAATGGATCCATCAGAAACGAATCCTGGTAAATTTGGCAGTCCAGGACGTAATGATCATGGAAATACTCTTCTAAAGTTTCTGTTGGAGAAAAACATGTTTCTAATAAGCAGCTTCTACTACAAGAAACTCCAGCGCAGATGGATCTGGAGCAGGCCAGACGGAAGGACAAAGAATGAAATAGACTACTTTAAAACTGACAGAAGACATATATTTAAAGATGTAATAGTCCTAAATAGATTTGCAAAGTCAAGCGAGCATCGAAGAGCCACTAACGAACTAAACACTAGTTACGAACGGTACAAAACGATTAAAAACCAACAACGAAGACACCCCAAGAGATATACGCAAATTTGAGAAACACCTGAGTAAAGTACTCCAAGATCAACCTTTATCAAATGATATTAACACATTGAACGATGCAATTACACACACCGAAAAGAAATGTTGCCCAACAAGCCCAAAGGAAAAAAACCAGCCTGGAAACGCGACACAAAATAGAATGGAGAAAAACAGTAAAAAGCGACGAAAACGCTAGCCAAGAAAAAATAAATAGACTGAACAAGGAAGTAGCAAAGGCAATCAAAAAAGACTTAAGAAAATACAAAGACGAGAAAATCGTTAAAACTATCCAGGAGAATAAAAACATGAAAGTTATAAGACGCAAACAAGTGGGAAAAGAGAAATTGTCAAACTCAAGAACATAGATGGTAATATCACGTCGAACAGAGAACATTTGTTACAACTTGTAGAATCATTTTATGAAATTTTATACACTAATTAGTTCTGATAGGGAGGCCATTGCTGCCTCTAAATCCCTTGCAACAGAATTATTAGAGGTTGATTTTGTCATCGATAATAATTCAGTGGCGAATAAAGCAGCAAATATGGACCCGTTGACTCCACCAATAGTGCGGCTATCAAGAGACTCAGGTGCGACTGATGGTCGCTATTTATTGGCCAGACTGAGAGACCCTTCCATCTTAAAACCTCTTAGGCTATTCCTTGCCTATCTGCATGATCAACCCTCCAGTGTGTGTTTTGAAGGACATACCAACACCAGCATCCGATTGGCACTTGCATCAGAGGGGCTTCCTGGTGACGTGGACTCTTTGCGGAGGCTCTACTTTCGCTACCATGATGCCTATGGTATTGGTCCAACTGAAGTTGAAGCAGATCTGTCAGCCTTCAGGTCCTTCTTCTCATCAGAAAAGCTGCTACGCCTTCAAAAAATCAGAGAGAGTCATAGCAATTATTATTCTGGTGGATCTCCCGCCAGGAATAAAAATTTTTAAATGACTTGACGCGAACAGAGGATCAAGCACCCTCTGAAATACTGGAAAATGGCAAGCTTAGTATTTTCTCTCTAAATATTCAGTCCTTAAAACATAAAACTAATGATTTATTTCTTTTACTACAAGAGCTTCATTTTCCAGAAATCGTTGCCATAACTGAACATTGGTTGCATGTTGGTGAGCCTGTGATGGTGGATAATTAGACTACAGTTGCCAGATTTGATAGAACAAATCTAACTCATGGAGGTACTGTGATATTATCTACTAGCAACGACTTTTCAATGGTAACCAAGTTCGATAATTTAGTTTCTGAAAAAATATTTTAATTTTCCATTGTCTACAATAATAATTTTGAGCTTTACGTTGTTTGTATTTACAGAACACCTGATGCTGACGTATCTGTTTTTTTCCAAAAATTACTAAGCTTGCTTGAGTCTCTGCCGTTAAAAAGCAAACTCATTTTATGTGTCGACCTAAACATTGATTTTTCCAGTGTGATCTCTCCAGTCCATTTTCGACTCTTTTGGCTTAATCATGCACATTAAATCACCTACCAGAATAACTAAAACCAGCTCTAGTACAATAGATTACGTCGTATCTTCCTTTGAGCCAGATTTCGTCGATTGTACTGTCTAAGCTCAGGTTTCTCAGACCATGAAGCAGTGTTTCTAGATTTAGTTATGGCAACAAAGTTTTCCATAACTAAATCTAAAAGTAAAAATGTTCCACGCAAATTAGGCCGTATTTTCTCGGATAAAAATGTTTTACATTTTAGGCACCTTTGTCAATCAACTGACTGGAATATTCTCTCTGACAACGTTGATTCAGAATTCTCTAGATTTGTAAAAACGCTATCTAGTCTTTCTCACAAATCCTTTCCTTTGAGACCTCTTAAAAAGAAGCAACATAACCCCTGGTCTACCCAAGGCTTGCGTACATCTGCTAAGAACATGTGCTTATTATGTCATCTTAAAAAATTTTCAGACAGCGCTTTTTTTCATGAATACGTAAGACTTTACAAAAATATTTATCAGAGAACTTTAAAAGCCGCCAAGGATATTTACTATAATAGGAGACTGGCTAAATCTAAAAATATGACTAAGGAAACATGGTCGATTGTTAATGCTTTGAGAAATAAACCGTCTTTGTCGAATACTATCTCCACTTCATCTGAGAACCTTAATGATTATTTTGTAAATGTGGCAAATAATTTAATGAGTACCATAACTCCTTCCCATGATCCACTTTCATATCTTCCCATTGCAAATGAGAATTTCCACAGTTTCTTCTTTACGCCCGTAGTGTTACCAGAGCTTTGCAGTTCAATTAGGGAAATCAAAAACAAAGGCTCTTCTGGAATTGATGGACTTACTCTCAAAATGTTTTCAAATCTGCCCGAATGTACATTATGTCATCTTATTACTCTAATTAATCAGTCTTTTCAAAAAGGTGTTTTTCCTAACTGCCTTAAGTTGGCGATAATAATTCCACTACATAAAGGAGGAGACAAAGATCAGTCTTCCAACTATCGCCCTATCGCTCTTCTTCCCACACTTTCAAAAATTATTGAAAGATTGGTTAAAAAAAGACTTCAATCATTTTTGCTAAAATCTAAAATACTTACTTCCCATCAATTTGGATTTTTAAATAACAAATGCACAAATGATGCTATGTTTTCTCTTTTTAATAATGTATACTCTAGCTTAAACAACCAACATCCTACAGCAACAATTTTCTGTGATTTTTCTAAAGCCTTTGATTGTGTTAATGACATCTTATTAAAAAAGTAGCAATATTGCGGGTTCAGAAGAGAGCCTTTTGAATGGTTTAAGTCGTATCTCAGTAACAGAAGTCAAGCTGTGAGAATTGATTCGACTATGTCTTGTTGCAAGCCAATACAAAGTAGAGTGCCTCAAGGTTCCGTACTTGGCCCTATTTTGTTTCTTATCTTCATCAATGACATTGCTAATCTAAATATTAACGGTAAAGTCTGTCTATTTGCTGATGATACTAGTTTTACCTGGAGTAATCCGGATATTTCTACACTTCATAGAACCGTATCAAGTGATTTAACTACTATCAAATCATGGTGCGACTCTAATCTCCTTTGTCTCAACATTTCCAAAACTAAAATGTTGTCCTATAAAAATACCTTGCAATATTTTGTACTTGGTAACGCAACAACTGACGAAGTTGATTCTGTAAAGTTTTTAGGGCTAACTGTTGACAACTCGTTAAAATGGGACACACATATTGACTCTTTATCAAGAAAATTAAGTTCCGCTTGTTTTGCGTTAAGATCAATTTCTAAGGAGCTTAGCCTGTCTACTTCTAGAACAATTTATTTTGCCCTTTTTGAATCGGACCTTCGATACGCCCTTCCATTCTGGGGTACATGTAGTGCAACTCAATTTGACCGTATTTTTAGACTACAAAACAGAGCTTTACGTTATACACTGAGACTTAAATACAGAAGTCATTGCCAGCATTTCTTCAAAAAATTTCAAATATTAACTTTTCCATCTTTATTCGTATTTGAGTCCGTTTGTCTAATACGCAAACACGGTTCAGCATCTGATAGGCCTTCCCATAGTTATCCACTTAGAAACACGGAACATGATCTATACCTGCCTACCCCACATTCAGAGTTGGTCAAAAGTTCCATATTATATAATGCAAAAAAAATGCACAATCATCTGCCATTGGAAATTAAATCCATCACATCTTTTTTTGCATTGCGTAAAGTATTAAAAGCATTCTTACTGGAGAGAGCTTTTTACACAGTTAACGATTTTTTTTTGTAATCATTGATTTGAAATTTCGCACTAGCTGATTATGTATTTTTACTATCTGTACATGTTTAGGTATACTGCTTTGTGTAGCTATTTTAGGATTTTTTATAATTTTTTACTTTTTTAAACATTTTTAAAATTTTTTTTTAACATTGTATACATTAAATTGTATATTTTATAATAATATTTTTGACTACTTACAATTTTGAAATTGTATTAATCTGTATATATTGTAGATATTCTATTCTATTTTTTTTTTTTTTAATTTGGTTTTGTTTTTCTTTTCTTTAATTGTGTTTTGTTTGCATTTTTTGTTTTACAGCTTTGTCTACAAATTGTAACAATTTCTTGACAATAAAGCATTGATTGATTGATTGATTGATAAACAAAAAACTATAAATACAGAGGAATATCTGTGGAAAAGGGTTCAAAATCAGGTCTCCGAGGATATTCCAGGGGATGACGGTTTCGTCACAAAAGCGATAAAGATAGGAGGACCAATACTGAGGTCCAAAAACTTGTTAATATATGCCTGTGTAATCAGAATATCCCAACAAAGTGGAGCAATTCAATAACAATAGTTTTGCACAAGAAGGGAAATATAAAACTTTTCTTTCTTAGAAATCTTTATTTTCATAATATAAATACAATACAATTCAAGATACAGTATATGTGTACCAGAACTACTCCTAATTAGTGGGTAAACAAAAAATCCGAGAAGTACTAACAACCTTCCTAATATACCAAATTAAACTTTATTCTATAATTATTAATGATAAAGAAAACAAAGAACGGAGATATAGAAAACCTGGAAACGTAGAGACCAATTAGTCCCCTTAACCATCTTTATAAGCTGTACACCAGAATTATAACAAGTGAATTGGAGGCAAAGCTGGATTTTTATGAGCCACAGGAGAAAACTAGTTTTCGCTCGAAGTATAGTATAAACGACCATCTCCATTGCTTAAAAGGCTTGATAGAAAATCCATTGAATATGGCTCCGTAGCTTTAATATTTGTTGACTTAAAAAAGGCTTTCGATACAATAGAACTAGCGGCTATCTGAGCATTACAAGATTATACTGTCGACTACCGATATTGCGACAAATTAAAAATATAGTGGGTTTTCAAAGTTAAATCGGCTTCTTATTATTCTCTTATAGTCTTAATAACTTCGTTATTATTGGAGCTACAAAGTCGGTTAAATATGCAAACTAGTAATATTTCTTCCGCAGATTACGATAGTAAAAATAAAATAAAAAATCGAACAACGCGTTCGCAAGTTATGTCAAAAAGTCAATTTTTTTTTATTGGGACACCCGCATGCAAAATTTTCAATCTATAGTAAATTTAAAACAAAAGATGTTGACGTTTTGTTTTTTAAATTTCATAGTGAACTTCAACAAAGAAAACCACAGAAAAACTAAGTGTTATACAAAGGCGAATGGAGATAGGTGCTTGGCCTAACTTTGAGGGATCGAGTAAGAAATAAAGAGATACGCCGACATATTGGAGTAGATAATAGTATACAACAAATCACTACAGGAAATGGAAGTGGGCTAGGCACAATGCTAGAATGAAGGACGGGTGATGGCCTAAAAAACAACCGACAAGCGTAGTCAAGACAAACCTCCCACTCGATAGACGGTTGACGTGAATAGGATAGCGACAAATTGGATTGCAATAGCCAACAACGTGGAAGGGAATGTATGATGATGACTGTATTATCCGATCTAACAAATATTTCTCGAGAACTTTTGAGATAATAGGAAGCACATAAATGTAACTAATAATTTCCATAATCATCTGTACTTCCCTTCTTGAATGAAACAACAAAAGCCACTTTCATCCAGTTTAGAAAACAGTTCTGTAAACTGTTTGAAGTAGATTGAAGTTAAAGATTGATTAAAGTTTAAGAATTTAAAAAAGTTGTGGTGAAGTACATTCTAAGTAGCGAGAATTTGAAACAGAGAAGCCTAATGCTGATGATGCAAAGAATCAGTCGATTCTAAAAATATATGATTTTCACATTCATTAAATTTATGAATAAAATGTATATCTTTCTCTTCATTTTGAACTTCCTTCCTAAGGTCGTACCCATACTCGTAAAATATTTATTCAAACCATTAGCTCTCTAGCAATATTACTTAGCGAAGTTCTATTTAAAAAGAGTTAATTGCATTAAGTTGTTTTTTCTTAATGTGTTCCTTCAAATGCCCACCTATTTTTAAAATAAACATTTTGTAATGATTTTATTTTATTATATTTCAGGTCCAGTCCTCAATATTACAATAATTGTTTACTATGTAGTACATGCTTCTTCTACTCTAGAGCACAATCTTTAAAGAAAATAAATCCGGCCCTGCTCCATTACCTATCCCCATCTCCTTGATGCCCCGCGTCCGATGTGTCATTGTGTTTCTTGTGCTCAGAGCATCCACACGTTGCTGCTCTTCGCGACGTTTATTTTACGGCCAGTCGGCCATTCAGAGTGAAATTTATGTTTTTTTTTGTATACGCAAAGCCCTAGGGTAAGTAGGTAACCTTTTTAATTTTACCCTAGCTGGACGTCTTGACTGATATTGCATTTCAAATGTAAAAACCTATATTAATTTAATTCCCTTATTCGGATTATAGCTGTTTTTTACAGTTGGAATGGGCAAATCAAAGAGGGAAAGGGGTCGTAGTTACTCTTCGAGCAGCGAAGATGATTCTGTATCCACTCGGCAACTTTTAAAGAAGTTGAAAAGGGAAATTAAGAGTGTTAAACAACAACAAACTCAAAAATCCCGGTCTCGAAGTCGTAGCCGACGACGAGAACCACATCGTCAACCTCGTCACGAGGCTAGGCGACGGGAGTCAAGAAGCCCACGCGCACGCTCGCAGGGACGAAGCAGATCAAGGAATTTTCGTCATCACGTCCACCGTGACCGTGAAACGAAAAACATTGCGCCATTGGCTGCGGCTCCAACGCGGGCTTTGCTCGAAATTCCGACGTTGCCACGTCCAGCTGAAGATCCTTCTGATCGTGATATTCAAAATGACGCCTGTAGCGTTGTTTCAGAGGATAGTTTATTGAATTTGGGTACCTGTAGTGCTCAATCACATTTAGGCGGTACGAGGGATGTATGTAACGCCCCTCAGGGAAACAACATTGACGACGCCTGTAGCGTTTTGTCAAACGACTCTCGAGGAAATGAACTTGTAATTCATAATGACGTATCCTTACCAGAGGATGTCATTGAAATGCTCGGGGTTGATCCAGAAAGTACGGCAGTAAACGGCTTATTGTTGCACAATGAACTTGCAAAGAGGTGGAAGGCTATTCTGCAAAATGGCCTTAAAAAGGATGAATTATTAGCGATCCTAAATAAATATGACACACCCTTAAATTTGCCTTTTTTAACTCCCCCATTGCCCCCTGCGATTTACTTACAGATCTTTTTAACTCTGGTCGTATACTAACTAACCTCTTCCATCGGGAATCTGTTACAAGGAAAAATCTTATTACACCTCATTTAAAAAACCTGCAGGTAGTTGCTGAAAAATGCGTGCCTGCTGAAAATCTGTTTGGAACAGATCTATCAGAAAAACTAAAGTCTCTCAAGGCTATTGAAAATGCAAGTAAAGAACTTAAAACGGTGCAAAGACCTTTACTTATTAAAAAGAGGGGGGGGGTGATACTGTAAGTAACCGAAATAAACCTGGATCGAGTCAACAAAATCGGCCTTTAAACACGTATAGGCCGGTCCGTCATTACACAGAGACGCAGCCGGCCAGGCAACAAAAATCTGCCTACCGGGCAGAACCAGCCAAAACTTACCGCGACAAAAACCAAAGCACCTGGAGGAAGAGAACCTAAAGGTGAGAGAAAATTTAAAAAATAATGCTCTTTATGCCGGTCGCCTCTTTCATTTTTACGAAAATTGGCTCTTTATAAATCCTTCCTCAATTGTATTGAGCTGGCTTAAAGGATATAAATTACCTTTTATTAAGAAGCCTAAACAAGCAGTTTTTCTACGTTCAAAATCATTTGATCATAGAGAAAGTTGCCAAATTAGTATTGAAATTTCCAACTTACTAAAAATAGGGGCAATACAGAAATGTAGTTTTTCAAAAAATCAATTTCTGTCTCCAATATTTTTAGCCGATAAAGCTAATGGGAAAAAACGTTTTATCTTAAATCTAAAACGTTTAAATAATTACGTTTTCGCCCCCCATTTTAAAATGGAGGACACCAGAACGGCAAACAGGTTAATTCAGAAAAACTCATATGCAGCCACTCTCGATTTAAAAGATGCATATTATTTACTCCCAATAGCACCCAAGCATAGAAAATATTTAAGATTTTCTTATAATAACACCCTTTATGAATTTACCTGTTTGCCGTTTGGTTTGACAACCGAGCCTTACACGTTCACGAAGCTTCTACGGCCGGTAGTAGAACATGTGCGGTGTACCAGGGGGGTACTTTGCGTAAATTTTCTTGATGATTTTTTGATTCTAGGGTCATCGTAAGACGAATGCACTCAAAGTGTTCAAATTCTTATGGTCACATTAGAATCATTGGGATTTATAGTAAATTTGGAAAAAAGTGTGCTTTTTCCGGACAGAAGATTTAAATTTCTGGGTTTTATTTATAATTCAGTTTTAATGACCATAGAGCTAACATTGGAAAAACGAGACAAAATTTTTAAATGGTCTCAACTGTTAATTAACAGGAAAAATTGCGAAATTATTACGCTTGCAAAATTTTTAGGTCTTCTAACGTCAGCATGCCCAGCTGTTAAATACGGCTGGGTGTATACCAAAATTTTAGAGAGAGAAAAACATCTAGCATTACAACAAAATAGTGATAACTGTTATGCAAAAATGAACATCTCAGATCCTATGCGGAGCGATTTAAAGTGGTGGGTATCCTACAATTATACCACAAATAATTATTTGAGGAAAGATTCTTTTGATCTTGAAATCTTTACAGACGCAAGCTTAACAGGCTGGGGTGCATTTTGTCAGGGCGAAACTGCCAATGGATGGTGGGATATCCGTTATAAAGACGAACACATTAATTTTTTAGAACTCCAAGCTATTTATCTTGGGTTACAATGTCTTGCTAAAAATTACTCAAGCTGTACGATTTTAATTCGTACCGATAATACTACTGCGGGTTATAGTGTAAATAAAATGGTTAGCGTAAAATTTTTGAAGTTAAATGATATTACAAGGAAAATTTGGTGTTGGTGCGAATCCAAAAATATTTGGATTTTTGCATCATACATACCCTCAGCTGAAAATTATGAAGCTGATAAAGCTTCTCGTGTCTTAAATACGGAAACTGAGTGGGCTCTTAATAATGACATATTTTTAGAAATTACAGAAAAGTTTAGTTTTCCCGAAATCGATCTTTTCGCCTCTATGGAAAATCGTAAATGTAAAAGGTTTATTTCTTGGCAGAGAGACCCAAAAGCTAAAATGGTTGATGCCTTCACTATAAGTTGGAATAGTTTAAGATTTTATGCGTTTCCGCCTTTTCCTTTAATTTTAAGAACCTTGCAAAAAATTTTAAACGACAAGGCATCTGGTATTTTAGTTGTACCGTATTGGAAATCACAGCCGTGGTTCCCTTTATTCGAAAAAATAATTGAAGGTGATCTGCTACTTTTTGGGCCAGCAGATAATAGTTTATTTTCTCCTTTCAGCGACCAGAAACATCCTCTTACCTCGGACCTTATCATGGCTGTAGCCAGATTATCAGGAAAGCCTTTTTAATACAAGGCATACGGGAAAATGCTGTAACAGTTGTGGAAAAATCCTTAAGTGACAACACATTAAGGCAGTATAATTCAACATACAAGCGATGGTGGGACTTTTGTGTAAACAGGAACTTTTCACCATTCGAAAAGAACAGTTCTCATATAATATCTTTCTTGCAAAACGTTTTTGAAACAACGGATAAAATATTTGGTACGTTTAACTCTCACCGTGCTGCCTTATCCTTAATAATTTCATCAGATTTAGGAGAAGATCCCCAAATTAAAAGATTCATCAAGGGAATTTTTAGACTTCGACCACCGAAGCCAAGATACAACTGTACATGGGATCCTCAAATTGTTTTAGTTTTTTTGGAAAAAACAGAGACAGATTCTTTAAAGTGTCTTTCTCATAAATTAATCACCCTACTTGCCTTAGGAACCGGCCATAGAATGCAAACATTTTCTTTTATAATTCTTCCAAACATTCAATTTACTAGCGAAGGAGCAAAAATATTTTTTACTGATTTAATTAAGACATCTAGCGTAAATTCAGTACAACCATGCCTAGATTTGCCCTTTTTTGATAATCCCAACTTATGTGTAGCATCAACGCTTAAGAAATATTTAGAAGCTAAACAAAATCTGCGACATGAATGCCTCAAACTGTTCATCACATATAAAAAGCCTCATAAACCTGCTACAAAGCAAACTTTAAGTAGATGGGTAAAGGAGACCTTACAGGCAGCGGGAGTCGACTCGTCTGTTTTCAAACCTCATTCGGTTCGGCACGCATCGACTTCAGCCGCATTAAGAAACGGACTCTCTCTGGACTCCATAAAAAAATCAGCAGGTTGGAGTAAAAACTCCAACGCATTTGCTCGGTTTTATAACCGACCACTTAAAGATAAGAGTTTTCTTGATTCAATTCTTGAAACACAAAATAATTAAATTACTGTGTCTTCTAGGATAAGTTTTTTAAGGCATAATAATATTTATATCTCATTTTTATACTTACCTACAAAGGGTCAAGTACTACTAAAGAGTTTAAGATCGTAATTATATGAAGGTCCAGTCCGAAAATATCACAACACACCCACCCTCAACCAGAGTATATGTACACCGAAAAACAGGAAGGGAAATCTTTAAAACAATGACACATCGGACGCGGGGCATCAAGGAGATGGGGATAGGTAATGGAGCAGGGCCGGACTTATTTTCTTTAAAGATTGTGCTCTAGAGTAGAAGAAGCATGTACTACATAGTAAACAATTATTGTAATATTTTCGGACTGGACCTTCATATAATTACGATCGAACTTAGGTAAGTTCTTTTGATCGATTAATTATTGACGGTATTTTTTACTTTATAAATTGAGTTTTCAGTATTCATTTAGTTGAATATTTTTTTGGATTTTTATAAGCCAACTATTTTGCTCGAACTGATAACGTAACACTTTAAAACCCACAACTAATAACCCACTAATTATTTTTGTTTTTTTTTTATTTTATGTTTTATTTTATATCCGTTTGGTAGGTGTAATTTTTTTTCTTTTCGAAATTTTTATTTATTTTTTGTTGTTAAATATTTAATATGGTGGATTTGCGTGCATGTTTTTTAAATGCGCGGTCGCTTGGTTAAATTCGAATATTTTATCATCGAATAATAATATTAATGGGTATAACATTTTAAGAAATGATAGAAAAACTAGAGGTGGTGGGTTGGCTTTTTATATAAAAAATAACTTACAATTTTCTAATATGGTTTCTGTTAGTGAAGAAACTTGTGAAGAATTATGGTTTCAACTAAAATTTTTTCATAAAAATTATATGGTTGGTGTCCTCTATAGACCTCCCAAAGGTAATATCAATAATTTTCTACAGGCTTTTGAAAAAAGGTTGGCTGATTTTCAGCCTTTGGAAATCATATGTGGCGGTGATATAAATTTAAACCTTCTAAATATGGAACATCATTATGTATCAACTTTTTATGATTGTATAGAGTCTTTAAATAACAAGTTATAATGGAACCTACAAGAGTTACAGGGACATCATCTGCACTTCTGGATTTAATTTTGATTCCAAATGACGAAACAAGCTTCGAGGCGGGTATTAGCGATTTAGAAATTTCTGACCATTTCTTGACGTATTGCAACATAATAAACAAAAAAACAAACTAAAACCTTAAATTTATCTCACGAAACCTCAAAAACATTGATAGAGAATTGCTTAACGAATTTTTACAGGTCACCCCATTTGAACACATAATTTATTTGGAAATAGTTAACGAAATAATCGCTGCTTTAAATAATTTTTTGTTAAATTTGTGCTAAACGTCGAGTTTTAGCACCTCTAACCCAGCACAAAAGAAAAAAACAACATCCTCCATGGTTAACTTATACCATTAAAAAAATAATAAGTTTGAAGAACAAAGCCAACAAAAAATATCAAAATACTAAAACTGATTTAAATTGGGACTATTACAAACAAATTAAAAATCAAGCTAGCATTGCAATACGTGAAGAAAAAAACAATACCTTAATAATAATAGATAAAAAGATTTTTTGGCAAAGGCTAAAGAAACTTCAAATGGCAAAGTTAACGAATTACCCGATCATCTTAATATCCCCAATTCTATAAATAATCATTTTATACAGGCTTCAACGCAGAATAATTCAGTGCATGGAGATCTTTTAAATTTGTATCAAAATAAGGAAAGGCGTCAAATATTATCAAAATTTAATTTTTATACCGTGTCCACTAATATTGTGAGAAAATATTTATTCGAAATTAAATCACTTGCTACCGGGGCGGATCAAATAAATCTAGAGATGTTGTTGTTGTGTGTGGACCGAGTTATACTTTTTTTAACTAATATTGTAAACTCATGTATATTAGACAAATGTTTTCCTGATGGCTGGAAGGTCTCAAAAATATTTCCACTTTTAAAAAAGCAAAATATTTCCGATTTTAATGATTTAAGACCTATTAGTATTTTGCCAGTTCTTTTTAAAGTCATGGAAAAGATATTAAATGTCCCAATTAGGGAATACCTAGATAAATATTTTACCGGCATTTCAGTCAGGGTTTAGATCGGGTTATAGCTGTACCACGGCACTTTTAAAGATCACAGATGATATTATTGAAGCTACTGATCAGGGTAAGGCCACTGCTTTAGTACTTAACGACTACAGCAAAGCGTTTGATCGTATCAATCATACATTACTCTACGCGATCTTAGGCTATAATGGGTTTGACTCTGACGCAATTGATATTATTAAAAGTTATTTAACCGATAGAAATAAATGCGTTGAAACGAATAAGGGCATTTCTCCAGCATAGAGGTCTAATTTCTCCGCCTTTGCATACCACTGTTTTATCAGCGGTCATTTTCTTATAATATTTATTTAATTTACAACCAGATTCCGGAGGACTTTAAAAATGTATCAACAAGCGTATTTAAACATAAATACAAAAAATATTTATTGCGGTAGAATGGGTATATCTGGCGATCGTCGCGTTTATGAAATATGTATGTATTGGGTATGTTAAAGCTTATTGGATGTTTGGCACTTGTTGGTGGATACCTAGTAATTTATTTTGGATGCAACAAAAGAAACAAACAAGCAATTATAACTTATTTAATGAGGGAGGTTAAACACGAATTTTTTTTTAAATTGCCTTTAGCCTCCTTTTTGCCTATATTATGGTTAAGATTTTTTTTAAATTTTAAAGCATAGGATGTATGTATCTATTTAAGATATAATATTTTATTGTAAATTGGGAAAATAAACGATTTATTATTATTATTTATGCAGATTCTTCTTACATATTGAAATTATGTTTACTAGTTCCTGAAATGAATGAATAGTTTTTTCGTTATTTTATTACTAATTTCAACGATATATTTTTAACGTTTAATATAGGTTTTTGTATAAACAGTTTAGGATTAAATTTAGTTTCATTTTCCTTTATATCTAAAAATATTTTCCTGCGATCAAATAGTAAACTGTCCTCAACTATTGTATTACACTAGTAAGTCAAAGTGAAAAAGTGCTTTATTGTTTAAAAAAATATACATTTTTGTTAACAAAGCATACCTACTCAAAATATAGCTTAACAAGATGAATGAAAATAATTATACCTCAATAAAGGAGTCAAATATAAATTATAAATTAAATTATTAGAACAAATTACATCATCTATATTAGTTCAAGTACTTATATGAAATTCTGGTAGCATTTGAACAATTTATCTTATTTAGAAAACAGTAATTATTTACAGTGAACATGCAGATATTTGTATAATCTGTAGTAATTATAGCATATTTAGATTTTCGTATAATATGATTCACCCTAACTCAAAACAATCACAATATTTTAGTTACTTTTCCTCCCATGATTTTGAAATGAAAACGATGCCATTTAAGATATTTTTCTAATTAAGTAGCGTAATTGTTTTCTATATATGTTTTATTTTTATAATAAATATTTGAAGCATAAAATCCAGTCTATCCATTTCAGTTGCGATGATATTTTGACGCATAATTAATTGCTGACATAGCTTTATGGCCTGCTAATAAACCCATTAAGGCCACATCAACAATTAGCCATGGATCAATTTTCAAAAACCAATCAACCAAGCTGAAAACGGTTTTCTGATGAATCAATCATATTCCTTCCGAATGTTCGATCTAGTCACAAGTTAATAATTCTGTGACTATAGTCAAACATCCGTAGAAAATATGAAATTTTAGAAGATTTATTATGGTGCTGTTGTGGAAGCTGTATGTCCTCTAGGGAAAGTTGAAATTTTGATTCCTGATTAAGTTGCTTAAAACCTAGAAAATATTTGTAAATATTTTTCTCATTCTAATTTCATACCATATGTCCTATAACTCTATATTAACCAGTCATAGAAACGTCAAAACATACAATGTATGCTATTTTTCCACTAAAATAGTTTGGAATTCGTTAGAAGAAGGAAGAAACTAGGAAAGTTACAAACTGGGTGATTAGGATTTTTGTTGCTTTACAATTTCTTTTTATTATTTAGCAACATTTTTTAAAGCAACAAAAATGTATTGTGAATGGTTCTGAAAGTAAAATAATAAAAGCTTTCTTTACTTATGGCTGCCAGAAAGTAGAAATGTCAAGCTATAAAGTACAGAGATTATCACAGGATACCACATTATATAGATTTTCAGAGGAACTCGATATTTCAGGATAAGTAGAAATATTTACATACTATGAGCATATTTCTAAATAACAAACTCAAACACTTGTAAAAATATTTATATCAGACTCATAAATAACAGGTGTGATGTAAGTTAAAATTTAGTAAATTGCAAATAATTTGGCAAAAATCTCCACTTATTAGTTTGACATCCACGCAACTGGATTGCCCTTCAGGGTTATGCTAATTACCAAATACATCGCGCAGTTTTAATAAATCTGGTAATTCATTATATTGGTTGAAAAATTGCTTGACGGAAATTTTTTTTTGTGTGAATACAGCTTATAAAAGATACTTTCAGATTTTATACAAAACTTACCATCTGTTTCTTCCGATACAGCAATTGAAGTAAACTGTCTACGAGGATCCCTGGATCCAGGCGAAGTTTCTTACAATCAAAGGAAAACTTACCTAAAGGAAAAAAAACGATATATTAAATGTATGTTGTATAAATATAAAAAAAATGGCCAGTTCTTGAACTGAGCATTAAAAACAAAAATAAAGATTTCAGTTAGACAAAAAAAGGACTGATAAATAATGTTTGGATGGGCAACTAAATATAATTGAAGGGATGGTGAAAAAGGGCCGCGAACTTCTTCGCCTTAAAAGCATTCACACAAACCAAATCCTACCTGCCCGAAATTTGAAATACTAAATGACCTTTAAAAGTGCATTATAAAAGTGCTTTGTGTCAAATAATGTGACTTACACTCTTTATATACAGGATGTCGGCTTTATTTTAAAAAGTATACAGTTATTATTTTACAATAAATGTATAAACTTGATTTATTTGTCATATGATCGATCTTTTTTACAGCGAAACCCCTACTAGAAATTACAGAATATTCAAATTAAGTGCCTACCGAACTTTGTTATTTGTAAAATTTATCAAATACACATTGAAATTAACATTGAAGAATGAAATGATGGGTCAGTGTTTTCTAGAGTATTGGTATATTCTTTTATTAGTTAAAAATAAGCTAATAAAACAAAAAACTATTTACATTCTTCAATCTTATGCACAAGATCTACTTTGTGAATTCAAGCAAATGTACTTATTTGTAATATCAAAGTTAACAATAATGGAAAATTAATTTGGACTAATTCGTAAATGCCTTTGTAAAGAGGAATGAGGAAAGCAACAAATGACAAGCAAAAAGGTGTAAATATAACAATAAAAATATTATAAATATGACAATGTCCAAATCGCTTTACCAGTAAGATTTCTTTACCTTTCTCCATCTAAGTGAGCTGTCCAGTCTTGAAGAATATAGCCGCCATAAGGAAGTAACTAATGGCTGTGATATGTATATTAAAACCACAAATCACACCAATAGTTCCTTTACCATAGCAGCCAGTGACCTATATGACATTAGTAAACTTAAAATATAAAAAAGTTCGACGTATTACACTGAACAGCCAATCTTGGTGAGCTAACTATGTGAGAATAAAAATCCCTCACAGGGCTAGATCACCAAAGAGAGGCGGTTTAGTACTCCTGTAAAAAATTAATTATCTAAAAGTGGTTTAAATTAAATATACTAAACCATTAGATTTTGAAATAAAAAACAATTTTTAACATTTATATATTAAGACATATAAATAGTAGAGTTGGCATAAGCTTTATATAGTAAGAAATGTTATTTTTTATTTAAATTTTGCTTTGCGATTATAACATTTACAGAATATTTATCAAATATGCCGATATCCACCAAAAGCCATTTCAAAGCTTTAGGCGTGAGATAATTCCGTACTACTGACTAATTCACAGCGGAAACGAAATGATCTCCTGCCAAAAACAATGACACAATGCACAAGCATTTCAAAATTATAGATAATTTTTTCCTGGTATTATAATTTTGGCGAAAAAAAAATAAAGAAAACTTGCATTTCCCTGAGTACTTTATACGCAAATAATTTGTTCCTAATGATTTATGGCCAGCTAAACATTTTCTATATTATTTTGACCAATTAAAAAAACTGCAATATTGATAAATATAAAAGAAAATAACAACAATTGCGATTCATAAAGTGCAAATTTTCATTGTTTCCTTTTAATTTTTTTGTCGGCAAAATAGAAAAACGCGGGAAAAAAATCTAAAACTCAGTAATTAATGGCTTCTGTGCTTAGGATATCTCTCTTTCTATATACCTTCATATATAGAAAATTCGCCAAAGATTTCAAATGCAAATATCTCCAAAATAAAAATGGCGTAGAAATCATAATGTATGTGGATTATGGAATGATATATTTATATAGAAAAATAGTATGTGCAAAAACTTACTATTTAATGGAACGAAAATATATGTAGGTCGTTCCCTCTATGGCTTATAATACAAGTTCAGATTCTCCAATTCAAAAACACCAACCTGTGTACTAAAATTCTATGAAATTATTTATGCTAAGTTTTATTATTTCAAGAAAATTAAAAATAAAACTTTTACACAATAAGGTTTAAATCGATCCTTCAGAGAACTTTTATAGAGTGAAAATTATACATTTGTTAACTTTTCAAATGACACGCTATTGAAAGTAAAAAAAATGTTTACCAATAAGTTTTAGAATATTTACCAAAAGACTAGAGTATCCAGAAAAAAGAGCCATTTCAAAGCGTTAGGCGTGAGATTATTCCGTACTACCGATTAATTCACAGTGGAACGCAACAATCCCACGCCAAAAACTATGAATATAATGCACCAGAGATTGAGCCAAACAATTAACACAGCACCTTCACACTTCACAAACGGTTTCACAATTGAAAGTATTCAGTAAAATACAGTACTTATAGTCCCTATTGGTACCCCTCCCCCAAACGAAGTTTTACCTAAACTTTACTTGTAAAACGGAAAGTTACAGCGCATATACAGGTAGTAGAAACGGATGAGCAAATTACCTTTCTCTAAGTACTATTCTCGGAATTAACAGGCAAAGGGTATCTATTCTAAAACTTGTATTGTTAATAAGTTGGTGCAAAATTTGCCTGGCTTTTCACTTAATTACCGTAAAAACCCAGTATCCGTATGCAGATTTTTTGAAATTTAAATAGTTTTATAATAGGATAATAAAATGAAAGGCCTCTTTACCAGGAATAACTTCCAAAATAAAATTATTTTGATTGAGAAAATCACTAATTGTGGATACCTAATTTGAAAGTATTAAGGTGTGTGTAAAACAAAACTTTGGCTTATCAATAATTTTATTGAAATTTATAATATTTATTAATAAAAGTTCTTTAATTCAAAAATAATTTGCATTAAACATCTTTTTGGTTTAATATTAGTAAATAATGATTTTAAAAATTAGTAAAACTTTAAAAGGAAATTCACTCTGTAGACGCAGAAACGTAATAATATATAAAACATTTAAACCTAACTTAAACAAACACTGAATGCTTTTGAACCTAGAGATTTTATACTTATTTTCGACCACAAATTCTTTATCGCAAAAAACAGAAACATTTCCTATTATTTGTTTTCTTTTGTTAAGCAGGATTAATATGTATGCCATTGGCGTTCCTTCATTTTAACAATATTTAAAAGGCTCCTGACAAATTAATTATTAAATTACGAACTATAATAAAAGTTTGAATATATTTCTCCAACATTCTAATAAGAAAACCCTTAAGACCGTTATGTCTATACCTTTTGCGCGTTTTTTTCTGGATTTAAATAAATACTAGGAACCGATATTTTATACCGAAGATCTGTATTTTTGATAATAAAAGACTTAAAAATAATACCTATTTATTTAGTTTTAAGAAGGATGATTAATTTTTTCTTCAAAAATTTCCTATAAAATTTTCATTAAATTAATTTTACGGTATAGTTTAATAATAATAATTCAAATTAATATTAGTGTAATAAAAGATTGGGGAACACAGCTGCATAAAAAGGATTTAGACATAATTAAGAACGTAGGTGTAAAAAGGAATTTTCTTTAAACGATAAAAACGCCAAAGAATATTATGTCCACCTGACATTTACCTTTTTATTAATTAATAGTTATGAATGGGTTCAGTACTATTTCGGTGATTTTACAACAGGTTTTATATGAATGAATTAAAAACTCGAAATGCAAATTATTATACAACATTTAACATTAATACTTAAAATATAAAACGACAAATAAAACTAACGAATAATTGCATAAAGGCCTAATATTACGCTATATACAGGGTGGTTTTTTTATATTGCATCAAAATTCAGGAGCCTGCTCTTTGGACGACAGTGGAAAACTGCTCAATCAAGCAAAAAAGTTCCTATGAACATATGTCCTAAACGCCTTAGATTTTATATTACAGGGTGGTAAAGTTGAAAGAAAAACAACTTACTTTTTTCGATAAATTTAATAACGCTGTAGATTATTTTATAAATGTGAAATGCGAAAACTGGGCATCGGGCGAAAAATTACTAAGAACCAAATATGCTCTAAGAATTGAAAAATATTTTTTATTACAAGAAAAACCAGTGGCGTACCCTTTTGAAAATATATTCAGTCCAAAGCCCCCATGAACGCCAATGTTGAATATAAAAATTTAAATTATGTATAGGAAAAACGCTACGGATGCTTAAAAACCGCGTACCAATTTTCACAAAAATATCTACAGAGATATCAAATTTATCGAAAAAAGTAAGTTTTTTTCTTGCAACTTTACCACCCTGTAATGTAAAATGTAAGAGTTTTAGGACATATGTTCGCCCAAGGAACACGCCCCTAAATTTTGTCGTAATATTAAAAAAACACCCTGTATAAGGAGTGCGCGGAGTAGTTTATTACCCTGAAGCTAATATTTGTCAATAATACGTGCTCCTGGACAAGGGTGGTACCTAGTACCTACCTAAGGTATATATTTTTAAATATACATTTTACATTATTGGTAATCCTAAATTTTCCACAAAAAAAACTTAATTTATCTCTAAAACGAGCAGTTTTTATAATTCACAAATGTCTTTAAATCCAGGATTTTCTATTTGAAAAAATGTATTTGAAAAGAAGCAGGGTTCTTGAAAGCACCCTCTATACTGCAAACTATTTTTAAATGTGGAGAATATGTAATTATAGCATAGTCCGGGAGCACGTTATCAACAAATATTATCTTAAGGTAATAAACTAGTCTACGCACTCGTTGATTCGCCCTGTACAAGACCTTTTAAAATTATTGTCGTAAGGCAAAGGGAAACTTAAAGTCACAATCATTTAATAATGCTGCTGCGCTTTATCCACTGATTATAGTACTTTTGTATACTTGAGGTATTTATGTACCTGAATGAATTAATCGGAAAATCACATTTGTTTCATCACAATTGTATTTTCATACTTTAACATCTGTTTTTTAAAATAATTTTAGTTAGCATGTATGTACAGGGTAGCCATTCTATTTATCTATAAACGGGAAGCCCCAATTATATGTAATCCAAGGCATTCAATTTATACGCTATTTGTTTTAAACATTTGTGTTTAACTAGTTAAGAGCATCAATATGTACCCCATAGAAAGGAAAAAAAAACATTATCTAAGTAATTAGAAAACTGAAGGCTTGTATCGAAAGTGACACCCAAATTTTAAAAAAGACAAGTTCCTTCTAGGGTATAGTGACCGTCGTTGAAAGCAATTTGTAGAACGAGAAAAAGTCAAAATTTTATATTTAGCTGGATTAAGTTCGATACTATTTCTTTCGAACTAAACTACCAAGTTATTTAGATTATATTGTAATTTGTCACAACCGTCAGGGGATTTAAATATACAGGTGAATTTTAGATTATCGATAAACAACAAAAATAGGCATATAGTGAAGCATTTATCTACAGTTGTGGTCAAAATAATAGCAGTAGATGGAGAAAATTAAATATTCTCATTCCAAACCTGTTGTTGTGTACAAATTCTAAAGCCAAAACAAAACATTTGTTCTAAAAATATCAACCAACAAAGTACCTGTCTTTAAAAGCCAATAATAAACATATTTTATCATGTTGTAGTGAGATCTAAATTTTAGGTGGTCAAAATAATAGCAGTATTTTATTATTATTGGACTTTAAGAATTTTTATGAGCTTTTCTAATCTACTGGTATGTTTGATATACTGTTATGTTATGTTATGATCTTTGAAAATAAACTTTTTTTAGAAAGATGGGTAGAAATAAGCATTGTTCTAAAGAAAAGCGCGAAATAATAAGAAAACTACGCGCTCAGGAAAAATCATATTACCAAATATAAGGAATAATGGAATATTTAGCTAAAATGGTAGCAAATGCTTTAAGATGGCAGCCCAAAGCCGAAACCCATGGTCGTAAACGCAAAACTACAAATAGACAGGAAAAACTTTTAATTCGAGCCTCAAAGAAAAACCCATTTGCCTTTGCTTCTCAACTCCAAGACCTTGTAGGACTGAATGTTTCCAATCGAACTATAAGACGTCGATTGAGAGAAGCTAATTTGTTTGCCAGAAGCCCACGAAAAGTGCCATTATTAAATAAAAGAACAGAATAAAATTTGCAAAGGAACATTTAGCATAGCCTGCGTCTAAATGGCGAAATATTTTATGGTCAGATAAAAGCAAAATAGAACATACGTTAGACGCCCTTTGAATACCACCTATCAACCTAAATACACCATTAAGACGATTAAGCACGGTGGTTCTAAAATTATGGTATGGGCCAGGTTTTCATATTATGGTGTAGAATAAATATATTGGATAAAAAATATGACATATTTTTCTCATATTTATGTCAATATTTTACGGGAGGTTATGCTACCTTTTGCAGAACATGAAATGCCACTTCAATGGGTATTCATGCATGATAATGATCCGAAAAATACCAGCCGTCTCTGTAAACAATTTTTAATTGGCCACAACATTAATATGCTAGAATGGCCTGCGCAGAGTCCAGATCTCAATCCCATCGAGAATTTGTGGAAAGACATTAAGGATGCTGTGTCACGTGAGAAACCAAAAAATCAAGAAGAACCTCTGGACAGTTATTAGCAATTCCTGGCATAGTATCCCATTATCGAGATGCCAAGATCTTGTAAACTCTATGCCACGACAATTGTATTGTATTGTGTATTTCATTACATAAAAATGTATTTGCTTTACTTATAATTTCCCAATAAAAATACATTTTTCTGTTCGTTGTGCACATACTGGAATTATTTTGTCCTCAACTGTATATCCATACTAAAAATATTAAAAGTGGCCCAAGATGACAGCCTCGAGGCATTCCAGATAGAACGTGAATAGTTTCAGAAAGAAAAGTACCAATTTTAACAATCAGTCTACGATCAGACAAGTAGCTTTTGAGCCCAGACAATAAAAAAAAAACATGCTTTATTGTTATTAACAAAGAAAAATTGTTCTAAACAAAGCTACCTTAAATTACTACCATTAAACTTAACCACTACACCCCATACACACTCGAGTTCCAAAACAAATATCAGAAAAAAATACATAAAAAGTAAATTAAATTCCATAATTATCTCCTCAAGTATAAGACAGCAAAGAATTCAAACCATACAAACAAATCAAATAAAATTCAAATAGTATTTTCAATTTACGTTTAAAAGTGTCAATACATGTTGCCTCCCTGATTCCACCTGGTAAACGATTGAAAATTTTGATGCCATCGTAGAAAATAGATTTTTTAGTTAATGTGGAGGAGGGGATTGGAAGATTTAGATCGTTCACTTGACGCGTTAAGTATCTTGGATTTGGGGTTATAAATTTAAAGCGATTTGCAAAAAGTAAGCAGGCCACTTCCTGAATGTAAAGAGAGAGAAGACAGTGTGTATGCCCAGCCTAACAAATAATGGGCGACAGGAATCTCTTGGTTTAGCCCTACAGATGTAACGTACAGCACGCTTCTGTAAAACAAGCAGCATTTGTAGAAGGTAGGCAGCTGCATTACCCCAGAAGCAAATGGCATACCTAAGGTGGGATTCAATTAATGAAAAATATACAGATCTTCCAAACTCCATGCCAAGCTCCAAGGTCGCCGCTCTGACTGCAAAACAACTTGCAGGCACCTTTTTGCAAGTACCGAGGATATGCTCTTCAAAACTGAGTTCTCTGTCAATGAATATACCCAAAAATTTTGTATTATCAAACTGCTGAACTACTGAATTAGAAAAAGGCACGTGGTCTAGAGCACACTTAAAACACAATAATTTGGTTTTTTGAGGATTTAGTGACAGCAAGTTTGATTCAAACCAGACATTTACTACTGCCTGAAGATCAGTTGCTAATGTAGTTCGCAGAGTATCTGTGTCTGGGCTGTGCCAAAGAAGTGTGGTATCTTCGGCAAATAGAGTAAATTTCCCCCGTACATTAAGATTGGTAAGATCATTTATGTATAGAAGAAAAAGTATAGGCCCCAGAACTAAACCCTGAGGAACCCTCAAGGTGATAGGATGGTAATCAGAGTACTTAGATCCTACAAGCACTCGTTCTTGCCTTTTTATCGTACTAACTATTGCATACAACAGTCCAATTGACAGAATGGAAAAAAAAACTTCCGATCCACCAGTCCCTAAGGTTATTTAAAGTAAATTGTTTAGCATCATTACATAGTATTTATTCAAATAAATGAAATTCTTATTTGTGCTCCTAACTTATAAGAATCAGTGTTAGTTCTTATAAAGTACCTACCTAGTTAATAAGTTTTTGTATTTTAATTTATTATATTTTGCAAAATAGTTTAAATAAATAAATAAATTAGTGAAGCTTTATAAGAATATGAATTTATAAGCATGTTCTTTTGGATTTTTTCAGCAAACAGTGTCTTGTGGGACTCTTATTTGTAAATATTTTGACCATTAGGAAGACTATAATCCACAATTACTGGATATTTGAAACTTAACTGAAGTGTCAGATTCCCCTTTTTTATTACAAAATATAGAAAAATTTCCAATTGCTTCTTTTCTGTTATCGATACCAAATTACAATAGAGTTCATAGAAAACTTACACTTCTTTTTCTCAAGGAACCAAAAAATGTAAAAAAATATCGAATAACCTCTTAAAATTTTTGGAATAAAAGTCAGCAGAGCACGTTTCGAACACTCTGTCTTAATTAAAATAATTGTTTTAAGCAAAACCTTTTGAATTTAAACTTTTGGTCAAACAAATAAAATTCCGGCCCTGTACTTGACATTACAATGCTCACTAAGGCATAAGTAAAATCCTGATCTAGGAACTGTTTTAGTTCCTTACAAACATCAGGAAATGGTAATTACAATTATTGGTAGACAGAATAAAACAAAACTAAACTACTACTAAATACTTAAGTCAATTCAGAGATGAAAAATAACCACATACTTGCCTAATGTTAGATTATTTGTAATACTTTTAGATTGGAACTAGTCTCTTAGGAATTCTAATTTTCTCAACATGTCTATGTTAGTAGACTGAAGGGATCCAAATTTGTGCAGAATACTCACACATGGTTTCACCACATCAAATTGTAGCAATAGAAATTTTCATGCCTTGTTAATTATTTTAATAAACTGGGGCTTCTCACATCACTCAAAAAAATTACGCCTAAATATTCTTGACATTTTGTTCTCGTTGAATTCTCAATTGACAGCGTTTCGTTCAATTTATAGCAAAAGAAAGTTTTTTTGAGTAGATGCTTCAAAAATTAAAATAGTCAGTAAAAAAGTTGTCGCTGAGATTCCAGGAAGCAGTCAGTGAGCAATCCGGGACAAACACGGGTGTAAATAAATAACGTATTTCAGGTAAAAGCTCACACTCATAAACATACAATACAAGAAAACCCTAATTATGAAACACCATTAAAAAAAAATAATTTCGTTTTAGCGATGACTTTTGTATATTATTATATTGGTATTTTATTCTTTGTCTACGATATAATGATATAATAACATTTTAACAAATAATATAAAGTACATAAGTATTTGGGTTGTGTAAATAACTGTTTTTTTTTTTTAAATCATGTAATTAGAATTTGCCTTTTTCTTGTTTAATGGGAAAAGAAACGCTGAAAGAACTGTAGAAGGGATTTTTTAAAAAGATCTACACATTCTTCAGAAAAAACCTGCATAAACTGATATTAGCTGAATGCTATGGCAGCTAAAATATATTTATTTAATCAATGGATGTTTTAGTTATAATTATTGGTATTCTCTAACAATAAAAAATTAATTATCGTTTACAAGCATTTCGTATTATTTAAGGAAATTAATAGCTATAAAGAATTTACAAACGAGCCAACTTATCTAATAGAATGTTTGCTTTCGGGATTCTGGAAATAGGATTTCTAGGATATATTGCAGATATATATATTTTTAATTTGGAACAATTTATTAATGTAATTAACAATAATCACCGATTACAAAATAAAAGTTAATGGAATCTCTCTCCTTAGAAAGAAAGTCATTTAAATGAAAAAAATCCAATTTTCATATAGTAATTACTTCAAAATTACCAAAACTGTTTTTGCACTTAAAATTTTGCAGTTTGCCTTTTCATCAAATTAGATTGTGTTGATACATTTCTTTAATGGATTTTATTATAGCTTAATTAGTCTAAATTTTTAGGTTATTTATTAGCAAATCAGGGCCTGAAATTTGTAACCTGCTCAATACTTATGTGGTTAGTTTGACCTTATTAACTAAGTACAATTTATTTTTTGTAGTTTTATTGCTTGTTTCTTTAATCATTTTTATATCTAATCTACAGTGTGACCCATTTGTTTTCAGGTCACCCTAATAAAAAGTTTATTTTTGCTCGGGTTTTTTTTTAAATGTTAGGTCCAGAAAAACTGCATCATTATAACAAAAAAAAATCTGTCATGCAAATTCTAAGGCCTACTAATGTCAGTTTGTAAGGGCCAAATTTTAAGAAACCCTGCTAGGCATTTTTTTTAGCAAACAATTGTGCACACCACTGGATTCGGCATCCCCCAAAACGGCCTTATACCAAATTTCACCAAAAAAATATTAAGTAATAACAATTTTATAACAAAAAATAAAAATTGAACCAAGATAATACAAGCAAATAACAATTCCAAACTAAATACAAATAAAAACAAACAATAAACTAACAAAAATAAATACAAATAAAATAAAAACAATAAACAAAAAAAATTAAAAATTAACCGCTACTAAATTTTTGAAATTTCTACTAATCCACCATTGTTTTCTATGCATTTTACATTCCTTTTGCCTACATTTAAAATAACTTTACAAACTTGCTCTGGAGTAATTTCTGAACAAACCTGGATTATTCTGACTTGTAGATCTTCTAAATTTTGAGGTCTTGATTTGTACACTTTTTCTTTAAGTAAGCCCCAGAGAAAAAAATCGAGTGGCGTTAAATCAGGGGATCTCGGTGGCCACTCAACGAAAGGATTGTTTCGTCCTATCCAATAGTTTTCAAAATGTTGATTTAACCAGTCTCTTACTAAACGAGCATTATGGACAGGACAACCATCTAATTGAAACTTCAAATTAAGGTGATATCTTAAGGGTAAATCTTCTAATGCGTTCGAAAATTCATTCTCAAGAAAATTCAATTGTATTCAAATTACCATTAAAGAAAAAAGGGCCAATAATTTTGTCGCTTAGTATTCCACACCAAACGTTAATTTTTTGCGAATACTGTCTCCTTGCATTCATTATAAATTCTGGATTCTGCACGGACCAGTGCAGATTTTATCAGATTTCAGATTTCATCTAGAAAGTTTCTGTTGTTTAAATATTCTCCCTAAAGCCAATAGCAAAACTCTAATCTTCTTGCCTGGTCACCATCCTCTAAGGTGTGCAAAAATTTTGGCTAAAATGCTTCTATGTTATTTTTTTGCAAACATCTTCTTATACTTTCTCTGGGGATTTTAAGGACCAAACTAGCCGTTCTGACACTACTTCGAGGATTGCCGTTAAAATATTCCAAAATGTAATTTTCATTTCTTCTGAACCCACGCCGTCCATTATGTCTATTTTTAAGTAGATTTTTCGAAACAGATCCTGTTTCATTGAAAATTTTATTAACACGTTGCACAGTACTTAGACTTACTGGTCTATCAGGATGCCTAATATTAAATTCTCTGGCAGCTTCTCTCATCGAACGCGTGTTACCACCAACAAGACGAACAATTTCAATTTTTTCTCTTAAATTTAAATTTTCCATGATTACTAATACTATCTAAACACGTTCTATTACGACTTTTCACAGTTAGATGTCAAATGTGACAATTCAATATTTCAATAATTTTTAGACACAATAATGTTCAATATTTCAATAATTTTTAGAGACAATTTAGAAGTAAAGCGCATTTCTTTTTTTTTTATCATAAAATTGTTATTATTTAATATTTTTTGGTGAAATTTGGTATAAGGGCGTTTTGGAGGATGCCGAATCCAGTGGTGTGCACAATTTTTGCTAAAAAAAATGCCTAGCATGGTTTCTTAAAATTTGGCCCTTAAAAACTGACATTAGTAGGCCTTGGAATTTGCATGGCAGAATTTTTATTTGCTATAATGATGCAGTTTTTCTGGACCTAAAATTTAAAAAAAAACCCGAGCAAAATCGCACTAAAAATAAACTTTTTATCAGGGTGACCCGAAAACAAATGGGTCACACTGTATATCTTAATTTTACGGTTTTATTTCAATTTTTATGTGCATTCTGTTTTTTTAAGAGATATTTGCATTTTTAAGGCTACTTGTTTATATACATGTTTTTTTTTAAATATTTCTCGAACTCGAGTTCTTCTCTCGAAGCTCTTTCGACGAAATTAAGCAAAAAAGCTCCTAAGAACCGATTATATATTTTTTAAGTTGTAACTAAAGTAAAACACGCGTAGTCATAAAAATGCGTGTGCGAGTCAGTGGCGTACTTTTAGTTTTAACGCATCTATATAAATGAAAATGTTTTAATTTACCTATACACCGAAAAAAATCCGGAAAAATTTTAAAACAAAATTTATTATTTGAAAAAAATTAACTAAGGTTTTAAATGTACAAACCGAAAATAGATTAAAATAACAAATTATAAATATAAACTTGAAGAGAACACTATGTCCCTCTTAATAATCTTAATAGCATGATTAAACTTATCCTCTAACTCAATATTACCAATGGTTTTGGAGGCCTGCACCATTTGCCTTAGTAATTCCTCGAGTCGCCTCATACACCTGACGATGGATCCTTCAAAAACTTCAGTCATTTGACATAAATCAGCAAAAGAAGCGCCATTCGCCCAAGAAAATACAACTTCCATAAGGAATGGTTTGAATTGTTCGACGTATTTGTCTTCGTCTATTGGTAAGCGCGCCTCGTTGCTTACTTTTGCTATGCGGCGTGCCAAGTCCTAGTGAAAAAATGTTCGAAAAATCAACCACAATCGGCTTTAGGAGGATATTTACATATATAGAGAGTTCAACTTAAATGTGTTTGTTATAAATATAGCCGTAAAATGTTTTCTCGACAATTATTAGCTAAGCATAATCACAAGTTAGAGCTGCCAGATTCGACTGAGGCCAAAAAATATTTCGATCTAATCTGCTATAGTTAAACCACATATTCTATATTAACAGTCATTCCTTGCAGATAATTAGACTTGCAGGTTTTAAAAGTACAGTCAAAACTGTTAGTGCATTTGATTTAGAAGTTTTTTACGAAGTGTAATTTTTTTGTTGGTTATTGTAAATATTTCACAATCTATTAAATTTATATATGAATTATTATTATATATATTCTAGAATTGAAAATTTTAAAATTATTAGGCACTAATAAAACAATGGCAATTAATAATATGTCTATCCTTATGAAACACCCAACAGATAGGAAAGTGAATCAAATCTACAGGATGTATTGGAATAAAATTTAAGAAGCCATAGAGAAAACTGACCCCTAATTCATAATTAAAAAACTGACAATTCAGATTTGTCCGTTAAGTCTTGCTAATTAGCAAGCTCTACATTCCAGCCTAGATTGGAAAATATTTGGGGAAAGTCGGGAAAAACGAGATACTTGTTTATGTGATAAAACGTGCTGCCATCTAATTTCTACCTTAATTAATTACCTGTGTCGGTAAGTGATACTTGTTGGAGAAAACAATTCTGCCCGATCTGTAGTAGGTTACGTGCAAATGAAACGAAGAGGAAGAAAGAGCCATCTTACAATATCAACATTATCATACGTTATATTATAGGAATACATATATATTATACACGCATTATATGCATAATAACGATAACGGCCATCTAAAACGTTTAAATTTTACCACATTGGCAATAAATTATTTACGATGGGGCTAATAGAATATCGGTAGAGAAAGAAACCCAACTTTTATAGCCTATTGTTACAAGAATTCACCCGATTTTATAGGTATATCTATCTAATTGCAATTTTTATTGGAGGAAATATGTATTTGATTAATTTATTGTCACCAGAGGTTTGTAATTAAAATAACTATCGTTAAAAAGAAAAGGTCATCGCTGAAATAACGATAAATGTGTGAAATAAAATAAATCATTCTCCAAAAGCCTAGAACAGATGGTTAATAAATGCCAGAAAAATAAACCACAAATGCCTGGGTTAAATTGAAATAAGTTCCAAATGTCGTCAAATTTAAGATTATAGGGCTAAAAAAATGTTTGTTGTCAAAAACAAAATAATTAATATAATCCAAAAAAAACGAAAAATATGCATTCGACTGAGAAAATTAACTGATAATAGTTATATGATTCATTTTCGTACACCTCGCTAAATATTGTAATACTTCTGCGTAATCAGATTATCATTGAGGGAAATAAAAATTATCCAAATTCAAAATGTACTTTGTTTATTAGAAGCAAAGTAAAAATTATTTATTGGTGAAATTTTTAAATCGAAAATAAAACATAGGAACAAATTAACAATGGAACACAACGTAAAAAAGCATCGTGTGAATATGTTTTAATAAACCCTAAAATATGTTAGTAACGATCATATCATCTATAATGTGTTTGTAGTGTATGTTTTGATTTACATCAAAGTAGTTTTGGGTTTTAAAATATGTATGTTTTTAAATAATATTTTAATGAATTACTAGACTATACCTCAATAAATAGTATATAGCCACACATGGATTAAGTCGTGTTTTAAGTTTAGATTTATATATTTCAGTAATTTTCATTAATTTTTAACTGTCTAAAGTTATAATGTGCCTAATACTTTTTTTGCATTTTTTGTCATGTGGTCATGTGTCATTAGCCCTGATTGAGTTTTCATCAGGTTTTTAGGCAAAAAAAATGACATTTGCTACAACACATCCAAAAACTAATAAGCAATCATATTTATTTATAGGATTTATACGTGATAAATGTTTTGGTCATGGAACACAGCTTGTAGCTTTATATTCTTGACAGAGCTCTAAGTATGAATTCATTATCATTCAAAATGTTGGCAATAGTTTTTTTTTGTTGCCAAAACATCAACAAAATCAACATCTACAATTATCAAATCTGGTTACTCTCAGATCTCAAGAAATGGTACTGTTGATAACATATAAAAACATTAAGGTCAATTTAAAATGTTCTCTGTGAAGTTGTTGACAACATGTTAATCTTAAATACAAATTTCTGTTTAGGTTACTCAACATGTATCTCAGGCATGACTGATCTAGTCAGAATCATTATTCGATTTAAGTCTCCTTAATAATTTGTGGGTTTGCTAAATCAAATATAAGTTAAAGTTAATAACATTATTTTGGACGAGTGATAAATAGTCATTGAAACGATGAAAAAAAGAGCTAATATCATCAGGGTATTGTGCAAATTCTGCCCTTATATATTGAGGGTATTGCTATATCAATAGCGGCGCTGTGTAAAGCTGTATTTATCAGAAAACAAAAGACTTAATTGGATGACATTGCAAAAATGTTATTAATAATAATATATATAATATAATTAACATTTTTTTAATAGACCTCAATACATAAAGTTACTCCTACTTTTAAGGCTAAATGGGATCAAATAATATAAAAATTAATTGTAGATATAATTTGAAAAAATTTCCTTTAACATAAATTTTGTGATTTCTGACCACCATTAAAGTGCAACAAATTATTACTGCATATGATATGATATTTCATATTCAAAACATCAAATCGCTGCAAGTCCACGTAACGGCAAGACAATGCAAGATCCCACATTGCCAGGCTAATAACAGAATTCCTTCAAGAGCAAAATATTGAGGTTTTGGAGTGGCCAGCAAATTCTCCCGACCTTAACCCTATTGAACATCTTTGGGATCACCTTAAAAGAAGGATAAGGAATCGCCAGCCACCCCCTCCCTCACCCAAAATTTGGAAAAACTTGAAAACATAGTTCAGGAAGAGTGGCATAGTATCAGAAGGGAGACAATTGCAAACACATGTATGAAGCTTGTATGATGAAAATCGGAATCGTATGTCGGTCATCTTGCTTGGCAAAATTGACAGGGAGCTGACAGACAGTTGTTGATATTGACTGATGAACATCATTTGTCATTGTCATACCATTTGAGTTTGTTTTTCATTTCAATGAATGCTAGAAACGTGGGTTGAGTTTGCTATTTGCTTGAAGGATGTTATTTTAGATTCATTACTTTTTTTCTAAAAACTTCTCTTTTAATATTGGGAGTAGTTTTAATTGATTTGCAGGTTTCTGGTAAGAAAATGTGATTTTATTTATTACTATTATGTTTTTGTATTGTCAATCTTCAGTCTTTAAAAAATCAAATTCAGTTGATTTCAATGAAGTTTCACTTTTTAAATATTTAATTTTTAACTTGATCATTATAAAATACATATTACAAAATGTCTAGCCTCTCATTTTCTTTTCCACAATTAACAAATTGATTAAAATTTTCCTATAAATAACCTTCATGTAAGAGTATGTATATTTTAAATGGTTCTGATAAACATAGTAATGAAAGATTTTTTCAAGTTCCTTCAGTCCATTACAAGAAAAATATGGAGAGAGAGCTATGCAATGTAAAGACTTTGAGCTATAGAATTTTTTCTGATCAGTTCTCTCCAACAAATTTTAATAACGCTGATACTACTGTTGGCTTTACACATTTATTTTGTTTTTTTGTGGGTTGAGTTTGCTATTTGCTAGAAGGATGTTATTTTAGATTCATTACTTTTTTTCTAAAAACTTTTCTTTTAATATTGGGAGTAGTTTTAATTGATTTGCAGGTTTCTGGTAAGAAAATGTGATTTTATTTATTACTATTATGTTTTTGTATTGTCAATCTTCAGTCTTTAAAAAATCAAATTCAGTTGATTTCAATGAAGTTTCACTTTTTAAATATTTAATTTTTAACTTGATCATTATAAAATACATATTACAAAATGTCTAGCCTCTCATTTTCTTTTCCACAATTAAAAAATTGATTAAAATTTTCCTATAAATAACCTTCATGTAAGAGTATGTATATTTTAAATGGTTCTGATAAACATAGTAATGAAAGATTTTTTCAAGTTCCTTCAGTCCATTACAAGAAAAATATGGAGAGAGAGTGCATCTAAAGACTATGCAATGTAAAGACTTTGAGCTATAGAATTTGTTCTGATCAGTTCTCTCCAACAAATTTTAATAACACTGATACTACTGTTGGCTTTACACATTTATTTTGTTTTTTTTTTCACATGAATCATTTAGTGAATTCATTTATAAGGTTTGCACTGCCTATTTTTTATTTTATTTCATGCTCATATCATATCAGGTCCTGTGTTCACTGAGACGAGACATAAGTATAAGAGAGCTGAGCACCCAGAATAGATCAGAATAAATGTTTTTGTTTTAACTTGTGTTTTTTAAGAGTTTCTTTTTATTTTATGTAGACATGTGTCTTTCAATTAAGTTTTTATGAATATTATAGTTCCATCAAATGTTGTTAGTTTTAGTAAAATAGGGATATTATTAACCTAATGGTAGTGTCTTTGTATGTATGTTAAGAAAATTGCACAAAAATCTTCACAACCTTTTCTAATCTATTTAAAACTAGGGTAGTTCAGAGCTAAAAAAAAATCGTTTAAACATTTTTAGATTAATTCTAATTTATTTTTTTTCAGGAAAATTAAATAATAAATGTATTAAAAAAAAACATTGTTTTATTTCCATTTTGTCATTGATGATATCTAGTATACTATTGTTAATTTATTGCAGTAAATTAACTCATTTAGATATGTAAAATAAAGCTAATGAAGAGTTTTATTTTTATTCTGATCAATATCTGATGCATGCAACACCTAATCAAAAAGTCCCCATAAGTACCTTTTTGATTGGGCGTTTGCTTTAGATATGGCTAAAATAATAAGATAATCAGATTAAATGAAATTTGATTTCCCGCCTTAATTTGGCCACCATTTTCTACCATTTTGATTGGTCCAATTAGGCACGTCCACTAGAGGAATTTCTATCAGTTTGTATGCAACCACCCCACTTCTATTTTTCTGTTTTGTGATTGCAAATTTAATTGAATCTATGCCCCGTCGGTGTGCAGAGGTCGTACGAGCTCGAGGAGGCTATTCACATTATTGGCACAGCATAAAGAAACCAGCAGTCGCACTCCGCTCGAAAATGTAAGCGAACTAATAGCATCCTTAGCCATGCCACAGCCATGTTCTCCGGATGCCGAGCTCACTGTTTATCGAACTGTGTTCACAGGTGTATCGCCTAGTTCAGCGCCGTACTTAGTGACTATTTTGATAGCGTTTTTACAAAGCGTAGCGTTTTTTATAAAAACTTTTGTGGGTTTGTTTTGTGATTTTGATTAAATTGGCTACAGAATCGCGGGGAATGAGTCGTTGTGCGGCTGTTTGATGTAAGAACAATTCAAATAATTGTGATTTGAGTTTTTTTAGATTTCCAAGAGAATCAGAAAGGTAAGTACATAGCAATAAGTTATCATGATTATTATAATTTATAATAATTACTTCATATTATATAATAGAGAAAAAACAGATCTATACAAGGTGATTAGAATAAAATGAGGTACATGGGGGGGATAAATATAGAAATAGAATAATCGGAAACCGTAAATTAAAAAAAAGTTGCGTACTTGTGTGCCCAACAATAATCCGTTTTTAGCATATTTTTAATCAGTCTCTCTATGGATATACAGGATGGCAACTATTTTACTACGATGTTGCACTCGGCCGTAAATATTTTTTTTACTTCAGGGCAAGAATTTGGGCAATTGCTTCTGGCAGAGAAGATTTGATAACAAAGAAGAACCTCCATACTCTTTCTTATAAAATTTGTGGGAGGCATTTTGAAAACAAGATGTTTCTAAACGATTTACACAACAGATTACAAAAAAATTAAGTTAACCCACTTTATTCGCAGCGCTAGAAGGCTCATCTTCAGATTCAACCAGAAAAATATGCCAAGGTAAAAATTTTGAAAAATATTTACATTGAGTATTTTAAACTAATGTTAAACATTTTCTTCAGATTTAGTTGAAGCTTTTCCGCATTCATCCGATGTGACCTCTGTTATATAACTTTTTCTCCAACGCTAGAAGACACATCTTCGCATTCAACGAAAGAATTATGTCAAGGTAAAAATTTTGAAAATATTTACATGCGATATTTATAATTAACTTTATACATGTTATTCAATTTTAGATGAAACTTTTCTGTAGGTACTTTGTTTCCTGCACTAGAAAGCACATATTCGCATTCAACCAAAGAATTATGCCAAGGTAAACATTTTGAAAAATATTTACATCCGGTATTTGTAACTAACTTTATTCATTTTCTTCAGATTTAGTTAAAACCTTCCCACATTCATCTGATGTGGCTTCTGTTAGTAGATCTTGCCTCGTTACTGCGCAATCCCACCAAACTCAATTCAAGAGACAAAAAAGTTTTATTTGTATAATCCAGAGAACATAATAAAAATCGCACAAAAGTCAGTTGCGTATATTTTAGTTGTTGTTAAATTTTAACACCCTGTATATTGAGATCGAAGAATTTCTGGACATATGTTTATATGAACTTTTTGTTTTAAAATTACTCAAAAAATGGTCTCTTAAATTTATGATACATACCTAATTAACTTCCTGCACGTATTCTTCTATATCGTCGTTGTTAGATGTAGAAATGCGATGTTTATTTTTGTTTAAATATTTTGTTAATGTATGAACTTTATTAATATTAAAAAATAAATATTTGTACTATGTAGGTATTTTTATTTTGCAAGATAATAATATCTAAAAAAATGTTTAAGTCCGGCTCTAGCCAAGGCAAAAGCCGCGTGGACCGTAGGCGAGTGTCAGCGGCATCCCTACTATAAGCAAATATGCCGCGCCTGCGTTAGTACACATGCACCGAACTCGCTTATTCAAGGCAATGTATTTTTATTGAAGTGCGACTGCTGATTTCTTGATTTCTTTATGCTGTGTTATTGGTTTTTTTTTTTTTAGAATAATTTAATATATTTTTTGTTTTAATTATTATCAAGAAATAGATTTTTGTTGTTTTTCTTAGTAGATTTTTTTAGGTTCTTTAATTGTTTTTTGTTGAGGTTATTGCTTTGTTGTTATGTTAGTTTTGACAGTTTTTAGAAATAAAAATAAATACGCAAAATAATTAATTACAAAAGTGGTGCCTATTTCGTTTTGAGTAGTTTATAATATACAGTTCGTTTTCGCTATAAGTTTGTTTCATTTCATTTATTACCTTCTGATAACTTTTTATTTTAATTAAATTAAATTATTTACGTATCTTTATTGATCTCTACTAATACTCTCTAGCTACTACTGCATGCCAAAAAAAATTGCAATATGAATCGAATCACTTGTTAGTTGTTTGTTTACATGCTACGATTATTCTACTACATGCGATGATACTCCACTGGGTGATTTTGGTCGGCCGATTAGTTGCCGTGTATGACAGATGATGATGATGCAATAACAGATGATCTTCCACTTGGAACTTTTCACTAAACGGTTATTACAATAGAGATTTAACCCTTTATCGGTTTAACATTTGCCGATCCGTGTGCTATTTTTTGGAACATGTAGTCATATGGTAACAATATATTCAAAAGCTTGCTATTCGAGTTACGCGTAGTAAACCGATTCCCGGGCAATGGCACCATGCGATCACAAATAGCCTTGGAGGGGGAAATTCAGAATTTAGCCGACATACGGCTTTTTGATATTTATATATTCACGTGTTCATGGCTCTTCGCGCTAATTTTATAGGTTATGTGATTTGCCGGTGTAAAAGGTGTTAATATGAGGTGTAATATAAGTTTGTTTTTTGTGTAATTTGGCAATTAGTGTCGTTGATATACAGGTATTTATATTTTGATATTAGTTTACCTAAATACTTTTTACAAAATAACCACAATTTTGACTTTGAATGCTTGTAACTATAACCACATTGCCCATTACTGGATTTTTTCCTTTTTTAGTTTTACAAGTAACTATACTTAAAATAATAGTTGGACGACATTTTCTTGAATTTGGACCAAATAGCGCCTCTCTCATTTTATGGTAAGAAGAAATGTAAGCTTCCTCAAGTTTCAGATGGATCGGAGGACTCTGAGGATGAGGAAAATATTTATTTGGCGGCAATTCAAAAGAAAAGAAAAGTACAAGTCATAGGTACCTAATAAATAAACTGTATGTAGTTTTATATAAAACAGATTTTATGAATTTTAGATTCCGATGAATCGGATAATGAGGACGAAGAAGAAAACATGACGTTAGAACAAATTAGACGCAAAATGTTGCCTTATACAAATCAGGTTCCAGGTAAACCTTGCTTAATATTATATTCTAAATAAAAACCCAAAATTTTACAATTCTTTTTTAGCAGGAAGTTCTTCTAAACCACCATCAAAAAAAAAAGGGAAAACTTCAGCATTCCCAGGTAAACCATAATACCTTACCTTGTATATTATGATCTAAATTAAAACCTAAAGTTTTTCCTTTTTTTTAGCAGGAAGTTCTTTTAAACCACCAGAAAAACAAAAAAAGAAAATTCCAGTAGGTGCTACATTTTCATGGACAAAAGAAGATGTTCCCAAGCCTAATAGAGACGCAACCTTTCTTCCGAAAAACAATAAAACGATTCTTACTGCCTTAGAATATTTTACGAACTTGTTTTCCTTTGACATAATAAACAACATAGTGGACCAAACAAATCTATACAGCACTCAACAGACTGGTACTTGAGTAGCTACAAACCAAAAGGAAATGACAGATTTTCTAGCGATTATGCTGTTGATGGGTATAATAGATCTTCCATCCTACGAGGATTATTGGGCAAATGGTACACGAATTAACCAGGTAGCATCTCTTATTAGGGTTGAGCAAAATTTCACTACCTGTGAATCATTCACTGTGAATAAAAAATCACATTCACGACTTGATGACAACTTGAAAATAAACTGTGAAATGTCAAAATGTGTTCACATAAAGACAAACGAATGCGCGTTGAAATTAACCGAAAGAAGTAATTCATTCATCAGCGATTGGCCGTCGTTAAACAGACTATCTTACTCCCATCGGGGAAAAACTAGAGAACAAATTATTTTTTATAAATTATTTTTATTGTACATATATTATATTTTAGATTGTCATGCTTATTTAGTTTTTTTACTGGATTTTTATTATGATAGAATATTTTAATTTATCAATTTCTGAGGAAAGTCGAATATTAAAATATCTTTGTTTTTATCATTATTTTAAACTTTTAAAGATAAATATTTCTTATTGAGACATCGTGATATTAGCTTTAAAAATGTCTATGAAAATATATAATTTTTCAAATGTGATAACAATGAATCATTGTTGTCATTGTCAATAATATTTACTTTTAGCCCCCTTAATATTTGTATCTGGGTATGAACTATCCTTAACACAATAAACACAGAATAGTAATACTCTTCTTATTATCATGCGAATTCACGTTCACAGGTTATATTCACAGTGAATAGAAAATCGCGTTGACAGTTATACTTGTGAATTTAAATTCACGACTTAGCTCAAGCCTATCTCTTATGCCAAAAGATTTAAAATTTTGAGATGTAATATCCATTTTAACAATAATGAGGACATAGACGAAAACGTCAAAGATAGATATTTCAAAATCAGGCCTTTGATTGATAGCCTCAGGAACAATTTCCGAAAGAATCATACAGAAAATGAATATTCTGTTGATGAAACCATGGTTGCCTATAAAGGTACACGAGCGGGAAACCTTTAACTCATAAATGGGGTTATAAGTTTTTTGTTAATGCCGGTGTGTCTGGGTATATCTTGGACTTTATACCTTATCAAGGTGGAACTACTTTTGAAACGCTCAATGGTAGTATAAATGAACTAAGCCAGAATGAAATTGAAATGGAATTTGGCGCCGGAATTGTAATTGCATTATCAAAATCTGATAAATCAACTCTTTTTTTTGATAACTATTTTTCAAGTCATACTCGCCAGTACATACAAGCAAAGGAAGATGCCGGCTCTGTGTGAAAGGCACAAGCCGACTCAAGTGCGAAAAATACGACTGTAGGTTATGCCTTACCGATACAAAAAATTGTTTTCAAACATTTCACTTAAATACATAAAAAACAATGTAATTTTCCCTAAAAAAGAAATCACGTTTTGATTTTCGTCGAATAAATGAATTTAAATAAAATGAAAAATTGTATTATTTTATCATCACATGTGACCATATGGATACGAAGTTTTAACTTTGTTGCTAATGCGTGTACTAACTTAAAACTCATCATTACCTTATTACAAATGTATTTTTAGTACACAGTGAAAGTATATTAAATGTCAGACCATCTTTCATGTTCTGCCCGATAAGGAGTTTAAAAAAAAGTGTTACCATATGGTATCTCAAACTGATAGTTAAAAAGACGAACTGAGAACAAAAGACGAATATTTTTCCGATATGGCTTTAGAAAAATAGCGAGAGCAAACGAAAAATGTATACAGATCTCTTTTTTCTTCTCAGTTCAGATCCCAATTGTCAAATTTGAAAAGTCGAAGACTAGGCGTCCAAGAAAATATAGTAACATAGTCGCACAACTGTTTACCAAAGTAATTTGCTTGGGAGAACAGAGTTGCGCAACTAGTTACCTGACCAAAATCGTCCAGTGTAGCAGAAGTCTATGTAAAATAAAATTAAAATTGTTAAATTAATATACCTGCATTTGTCGTAGAGGCCCAGTCAGTTCATCACACACTTTAGGTGACTCGTTCGATCTTTCATCAAAAACGAAACAACTTAGCAATGCACAGGCCTGTTGGGGCGTTAGACTGCCGAAAAGACCGTTGAATAACATTTCCGTTATTAATAATTCGTCCGCGCTATAAAAAATATTTATAAATTTCGTCTAGTAATGTAATATACAATTAGTAATCCTACCTGCTTAACTCGCACGCAACTCGTCCCTTTAACTGAATAACATCACTACTAGTACAATAGCCTAGTCGTCTCAAAACTCTTTTGCGACACTTTAGCTCGTCCAACTGCAGTACCGATTTGGCGTTTAACAGTTTCTCTTTTGCTTCGGATAAAGCCGTTTCAGCCATCACTTTTTTTTCGTACTTATCATATTCGGTCGCTAAGATTTCACTTTTGTGCAATGGATGATCGTAAAGCCTAAAAATATTATTGGTTTTAATCTTGAGAATAGAAATGTGTAAGTTTTTAATGCCCTTCTATTCCTTGATAAACGATTTGATTTCAAAGTTATTAGAGAATTTCAAACATAATAGATCTAGTTTTTTTTTAATAAAAGTTTAAAAACCTCAACAATTAGAAACCTCAACTTATAGTATGTTTTGCAAAGGTCTGGTTTTATGTTAATTTACATGGACATATTCTTTTATAAAGATCCATTTGTTAATGTTAAATGTAATGTCGTCTATTTAACACTTCGTCGAGTAAATCCACGATGTTAATTAATACACACGAAATCGGCATACTTTTCGCATGGTTTAAGACGCAATAAACCAACATACACTACTGCCGATACTTATATTATGGAATAATGGATGACTAATCTAAGGAAGAAAAGAAATGCATTTCAAAATCGTATGTATGTACGATTTGAAGATGCTTAGTATTATTTTTCTGTTTTACTAAGAATAATCTTAATAAAAATTTAGATTTACACCATAGGCCCGAGTATTATTTTCTGCCACTAAAACAGAAAAACATTGTCCATTATTAAACAGGGTGACGCATTTTTATCTATGGATATCGATTTCTGCAATCATAACTGTGGGGTTACGTTTTAGATAAGTCTTTAAATTTTATATCCATAAGGTTAATTCAGGGTGAAATTTCCAATAGGTGCTCAGAACACAATATGTCAAATTTTAGAGATGCCCGTTTTTTTTAATTGATCATCAATTTAATCAATCACAAAAACTGCAACCTGGTACATATTAACCTTGCTGTCAAATTCCAAAGTCATAAAAATTGCGGCTTTCCTTTCTTTCAATATCAAAATAAAAGTTCTCATTAATCTGATCTTGAAATTTGTCACAATGGTCAATTTATGCAAGGTTTCAGAAACTTTTTCGATTGATCGAATTGATCATACTTAACTTAGAATATCTCAAGGATTTGAATTAATGGGATCCAAAGTAAACAATAGGGGTTCCAACAAACAATCTGAATCAATTGCAGATTAATAATTTTGGAAATAAGAAGCGGGATCCACAGATTAGAAAGGGTGTCCCTATTTATGGATACAGAATGCTGTTTTGTCAAAAACTTTTAAACTTATCATGCTTTAATTAAAATTTATAGAATATGACTCCAATGTACGTATACACACTCGTAGCATTAATTGTGCGATTCCACACTTTAAAGGCTTAATAGAATAAACTTGACAATTCTCAATTTTAACAAATCTGAGATAAATCAAGGATTCTACGAAATAGAATGAACTTTCAGAGATTATTAATAGATGACTCTCAATGCACAAGAGATGGTGTTTTTAATTATAGAAACTCATATTTGTGCAGAGGACAATTGCCATATTCGTTTTATCCTTTTTATCAAAAAATTAAAATATGAATAGGATAATAGATTGACTTTTTACTCCTTTCAGAACATTTTGTAATTAACTTTGTAGAATCCTTTGGTAGTAATTTTTAGCTTTTCAGCATCATGAAGTATCTTCACACTTTAAGCTTAAAAAAAACTTAATTTTTTATATCTAGGGCGATTGAATATTATACATTTACGCTAAATAACTTAGTTAAAGAGGAGCAATTGGTAATAAGAATAAACGCTGCATATCAGGATATTAATAATAGCCCCAAAATTGGCTGATCAGTTAACAGTTTGACTAAAAAATAAAATCGGTAAAAAGCTACATTAATTTAGTAAAGTAATAAATTTTTTTATGTAATATTTAATTCTCATAGTTTAGGACGTATTCTTCTACTTTTAATATACTATTTTTAATAGTAAAATACAATGCGTGATTGTAAAACGTAACCTGTTCGACTTAAATTTTATACTTTTTACAATATGAAAACAACTTTTTGGCGGAAATCACCCATATTTAGAATTTTATTTGTTACAATATAAAGGCAAAAATGTAATTTACCTAATTAAAGCAAAAATACAGTGTAAGACATCACCTACAGTGTAAGTGGTCAACTCAAGAAACTTGAACAATACCCTGAACATCAATATCTTTTTAAGTTAAATGATGCTGAGTATATAAATGAATATTAGAATTTTATTAACAAAAATGTGAATAGCATCGGAATTACTCCTTACTGAAGTGAGTATGACTTTTATTGCTTAATCAAAGCATTTTCAAAACTTGGCTTTTATGGTACATTTTCAAAAAATACAGAAAATTAAAAGTTTGAGAAATAAAATCAATATTATGAAAGGAAAAAAACGAAAAGAAAAGTTGTTATCGCAATTTTGAAATATCTATAGGCAATGTGGGGCCTCCGTTATTAAAATACACCTAATGTGTGCATAAAACTATCCTATAATTAGGAACAATTTTGTAGTATCAGTACATACCTTTGTTAATAGTATTTAAACATTTTTTGCCTCTTGTGATGAATAGCAAGAGATTAGTAAATTGTTGTATGTTTTAATGCATTTTTTCATGGACAAAAATAAAGCGACTTGGTCGATATTGTTCATACCATTAGTAGATAAATATCGGTTTTGGTCGGTATCAAATCTATATTTTGTTTAAAAATGCCTCGTGGTAAAAGTTTTTCTATTGATCTTAAAGAAAGAATTATTGCATCGTATAAGACGGGAACACCACAATACGTAATAAAAGAACTAAGGGTTTCAAATTCTGTTGTGTCGAGGACCATTCAGAACTATCGAATTAGAGGAAACGTAGTTAACCAAAAACAGACGGGTAGACCGAGAAAAACTTCAAAGAAACTGGATAGAAAAATTAAAAGGATCTCCCAGGCCAATCATTTTCTGTCGGCAAAGCAAATTCTGGCTGAAGCTGGGGGCTCTAATGTTTCCTCTCGAACGATACAGCGCAGACTAGTTGAAGCAGGCTTAAAAGCATGCAAACCTGCCAAAAAACCGCTTCTTAGTAAGAAGAATATTAAAGCACGTCTTCTGTTTGCAGAACAACATGCTCACTGGACACCAGAGCAATGGAAAAAAATACTTTTTAGTGATGAGTCAAAGTGAGCGTCAATTTTTTGGAATTTGTAAGCGTGGGACAAATAAAAATACAAGGTAATAATGCTGTTCTCCAAAAAACTAAATTAGGTTGGATAATATCAGGTTCATTGTTGATCAATTCTTTTTTGAATTCTTCAGTCTGCAATATTTCTATTAATACTACAAACGTATAAGTATAAATATATCCTTGAAGATGTCATGCTACCTTATGCGGAATGGAATATGCCACTACGTTTTGTTTTCCAACACGACAATGATCCAAAACATACAGCAAAATGTATAAAAGAATAGTTTAATGAAAATAAAATAGCCAGCCCAATCGCCCGATCTTAACCCGATCGAAAACCTGTGGGAAATTGTGGATAGGCAACTTAGAAGTAAAACCTATAAAAACAAAGAGTACATTTGAAGAAATTAAAAATATATGGAAAAATATTGATCAAGATATAATTGATAATTTAATTTCTTCCATGCCTCAAAGGTGCCGTCAGGTAATCGCAAATAAAGGCTTGTGGACTAAATATTAAGGGCGCAATCTGATAATGTTTTCTTTTATTTTTATTATAAGCGTCGCTCTATTTTTGTCCGATACTGTATGAGCTAAAACGTAAGTCTTTTTTTCAATACACACGTTATAGCTATTCAATTAAAATGTAACAAAGATTCTTAATTGATTATGGACATTTTCTGGCAATAGGCTTCTTTCAAAGTAAAGCTTTATTAATGTCTCATAACTTAAAACATGCACATTCATGGCAAATAGCCATAGAAGTATAGAACTTCTTACATATAACAAAACTTATTATACACTAAGAAGCTATGGGATCAGGACATATTAAAATGTTCAAAAATGGGTCAAATATTCATAATTTTCAAGGTATTTAAATTTAAAAAAAAATAACAAAAATGTATGAAAAAGGGCCCTATTATTTTTTATCTAATAAAATTCAATAATAAATAAATACTAAACCCAATAAAGTTTTTTTAAGAATCCCTCTGATGTTCATTCAAAAAAACTTGTGGAGAGAGGAGTCCAAGTCTTACCAAGATGTCAAAACAAATTACCGTAATGTACATTTTTGATCCGCTTTGGAGCAAGGCGGAATCCATCACAAATAGCCAAAAAATTTCAAAATGGAGATTTCACCTAAACGTAAGGATGGGAATAATGAACATTAATTTAACTGGCCCACATTTTTCACACTTCTCTGCAATTTAAACATGTCTCTGCATAGGCAGGGTATGCGGTTTCAGCGTGATGGACCTATTCCTTAGCCTGGGAGATATCAAGACCTCACTCTAAGGATCTTTTACGTTTAAAATCTTAGAACTCTCATAATAAATTTGTAGTAAAGGGTGTCCCAATAGGAACGCACGTTTTGAATTGCAGCATTCTTTTTTTATCGCAGTATGTCAAAAAAAAATACTGAAAAGAATAATGTAAACAGTTTGCGATTAGTAGCCATGGAACGATATACGGTCGAACAACGAATTATTATTGTTAAAACACACTACAAATATAGAGAATGTTTTGCGGAAACAGTTCGTAAATTGCAGGGCATTTTTGGTCGACACGATGCACCAAATCACACGACCGTCCAAAGACTAATTGATAAATTTGAACAAAATGGTTCTGTCGTGGATGTAAAAACACCGGTGCGTCACCGTACTAGCCGTTCTGTTGAAAATATTGCCGCAGTGCGTGAAAGTGTTGGCGAGAATCCGGGAACATCTATCCGTCATCTCGGATCACATTTCGAAGAGCACTAACCACCGAATTCTAACAAAAGATCTTCATTTACATGCCTATAAGATTCAATTGACCCAAGAATTAAAGCCAGTGGACCATGCGACGCGCCGTTCATTTTCTTCTTGGGTATTGCAAAAATAACAAATTAATGGATGTCGATTTTTCGAAAAAAATGTTGTTTACCGATGAGGCACACTTTCACCTTAATGGCTTTGTTAATAAACAAAATTGCCGAATTTGGGGCGAAAGAAAATCCTAGTCATGAAAAGAAAATGCATCCATTAAGAGTCACTGTTTGGTGCGGACTTTGGACAGGTGGAGTAATTGGACCGTACTTCTCAGAGGACAAGGCTGGAAATGCAGTTACCGTGAACAGCGAACGCTATCGTAATATGCTCACTGAGTTTTTACGGCCTCAATTGGATGGTATGGATACGGGCGGTATGTGGTACCAACAGGATGGTGCCACATGTCACACTACACGTGAAGCAATTCAATTGTTGCAAAGAAAGTTTCCCGGTCGTGTCATTTCACGGAATGGGGACCAGAACTGGCCCGCAAGATCATGCGATTTAACGCCTTGTGACTTTTTTCTTAGGGTTTTTTTAAAATCCCTCGTATACGCTAATAACCCAACAACAATTCCACAGTTGAAAAACGAAATTAGACGTATTATTAGTGAAATTGGGCCGCAATTATGTGAAAATGTAATTGAAAATTTCTCAAAACGAATAAGAGTCTGTGTTTCACGTTTAATTGCAGTGTATTGGCTTTACATTAAAATATAAATAACACTCAGTTTAAAATAAATTATAACTTTTATTTACCAATTAAAACGTGCGCTCTTATTGGGACACCCGTTATATGCATTTAAATTTCAAGTGACTAGTATTGTTGTAAAACGTCATTTAAGGAAAAGAATACTACTTTGTAGATTCGGAATACAGTAGCGTTCTTTTTCCGTCCTATATTTCTTAATTGAGGCTCACATAGCGAACAATAAATGCAAGTTTATTCAGAGGGTACCTTTTCAAGCTTGTGAATAAATAGTTACAAATTTTGATTATTTTCAGTGTTCTTGCTTCCAAAGATTTGATTTTTGTAGAAAAAAGTTTTTCAAATTTAAGTTTGGATTTTCATATCTTATTGGAAAGCTAGTAAGGTTAAGTTAGGATAACTTCGGCGAACGTTTACTAATAATTTGCATAAGGAAAAAAACCTTTTTAATCTTAAAGTCCTATTTATGGGTTTATTTCGATTTTTTTTATTTATTTTAAAGCTGCCAAATAAAGATTTTCTGATAAATAAGAAAGTTACATATCTGAAGAATAAATTTAATAACTAAGCGCCAATAGATGCTATGTTTGTAATAAATTATTATAGCTGTCAAGCAAAAGCATCGTTAAAGAGTTATTTATTTACATTTAAATTTCTGCCTGGCTATGCTTGTAAGTAATAGCGGTTCATTTGTATGTTTAACCGAATCATTCTGTTTTAATTAATTTTTTTTCTTGAACTATATTCAATAACTTATGTTTCTGTTTTCTGTAAAGCACTATTTGCTAAATCAATAAATACTATTAAAAAGTCCGCATCCTCCGTTTTGAACAAGTTTCCCTCATGAAAAATTTATAATTTTTTTTGTAACTAAATATGTTCATTGGCTGGTTTTGCGTCTTAAGGAGCCTTATAGCAAAAAGATACTATACGTGTATCACATTTATTAAAAATTTTTTGACCGTCACTTGGTAATTTTTAAAAAAATATATATAAATTTGCAAATTAATTTTCGAAAAAAATAATTGAAAAATATCAAACCACGATTTCTTTCTTTTAAATCAGAATGTCTTACAAACTATATCCAAAAAATCTAATGAGCAAATATCGTAAAAACCCCAGTTTCTTAGTACTTCGAGATTATTGTGGTACTTAAGTGTGAAGGTATGTACATTTACCCATCATCTTTTATAATTACGAGAAATCATAAAATGTTTGAGCCAGAGGCACAATATTTTACATGAGGGATTAAAATACCTTTTAATTGTGGTAATAACTTTGTACCGCCTGCAATGCCGGCAGCAGGTAGACGTCGAAATAATCCTAATTTTTTTGGATAAACAAACCTCGCCAAAATATTCAAAATTGCCTTTCTAGTAACGTTATTAGGAATCCTCCAAATTTAAAAGGCCTAAAGGCACTATAAAAATTTTAGTGAAGAAATAGGCTATTGCCCATTTGTTTATTCTCTGTTAGGGGGTAATCCGAGAGGCTTAAATGATTTATTGCGTCTTTAATTATTTACTTATTTTACCTGCAAGCAATTTTGTCGTCGGCCCTCCAAACAAGTAAACGTATCCTAAGAGTTTTGCGTTTCCATTTAATATTACACACTATATTCGTATAATAGCTTTTTCTATTCTTACTGAGCGGTGGATGTTAAAGTAAAGACTAAATTAAAAAATACATATGCAAATAACTCTAATGTAGAAACGAATAATATCAAGAAAATTACCTCTACAAAAAAAAGTTGGAGATTGGGGGAAATATGATACAATACAGATAATACCGAAAAATTTGATTTAAAAACAAGGGCACTCACTCACTTACGTCGACGTCGTTATAAAATCATAATTTTGGAGACGCTTTAAGAAGTTATAGGTTAAATAAAAAAATATGACCTTTAAATATCCTTGGATATTGACATAAGATATCGGTGAAATTCAAGATCATCGTTATTTGGTTATATAAATATCCTGCCCTCCAATTTTTTAATATGTACTACGTTTTTACTGAATTCGTTGCGGACATTAACTATAACAGCGGATTCGTTGTTATAGTTAATGTAAATACCATTACTACAAAGGTATCTTCCCTCAAAGTTTATTAAAAAAAAGAACTTAAAACAGATATTTAGCATATTCTTAAGCATTTTGCATCTTGTCAAGATAACCAACAAATATTATATATAATTTAGAACGCCAAACTTTCTGAATCTAGCATCAAAAATAGGAGGTGATTCTATTTAAGAAAATATTCTTGACTTCAAATAACTTTGAAAGTGAACCCTAAGGTCAAATTCAAGGACACCGTTATTTTCCCCCATCATACCCTTCAACTTTTGTAGAGGTAAGTTTTTGATATCACTCGTTTTTAAAGAGTTATTCGCGTGGTAGTACTAAAATGAATCACCCAAACTTAATCAAGATATTATTCAAGTGAAATCAATTTATGTTTAGTGTATGACAATAAATTATTATATTTATTGACATTATATTTTAATGATAAAAATTTAATGAGCAGATTTATTTGAGTTTTGTTCATAATGATTCAAAAAATATGTTGAACAATTTTAGCCTAGCAACTGAATGCTCTTCTTCTCGATCCTCTTTATATTTCTTTTGGATTATGTTTATGTAGAAAAGACCGTAAGAATGGTAACTTAATTTAAATGAATAAAGATGATAAGTATTAAAAATTGTGCCACAAAGTTACCGGTAATAAAAATTCTCTTAAATAGCACGACAAACAAATAAGAATCGAAAGCCATGAAACAGTAATAAACCATTGACGCCACATTTTGAAAGTATGTTACCTGAAAGGTTTTATCATGGCTTATGTTAATAAAGAGGCAAATTTCTTTGTTAGTTTCTCTTTCCTATCCAAATATAAAAATTGTAGTGTCTGAAATTTTTTTAAATTATAAAGCACATTCAAAGAAGAAATGATCTGTTCAAGACAATATTTGATAGAAGAGACAAGATATCTCCTATACTCAGGTCTGTTTTATCAGATAAGACAGACTAGAGTATAAGAGAAATATTGATTACTTTAACAAAACGTCTATTAATGAAAAACATTCAGTGAGTAAATATTTGAATCTTAATAACACTTACAAGTATTTTAAATAAATAATCAAAGTCAGAAGATCCCGTATGAAAATTATTGTCGGCATATTTTATAGTTTTAAAATTACCATGTTAAAAACTAAGGAAAATTTAACATTTAACTAAATTAAACTACTTTTTGAATTTAACACTGAAATCAATAATTTTAGTTACAGATTCTTTTAATTTTGATAGAAATATTAATTAATAGTTTTACTTTTAATAACATTTTAACTTCTTCTTTTCAAGGTAGTAATTGTGTTGTGTATTTAAAACAGGGTTTCGATATACACACATCAAAATGGTCTGGCCTGGTACCCTAGGAAGAAAAGCCGTTTTATTTTTGGACGAAAAAAATTTGTTTTCAAAATAAGTTGTCTTTATTTGTTGGACATTCCTTTGAAGATACCGATCACATTCATTAGGTTAACTTATTTTTGTTGATTCTATTTTTTAAGGCATATTTGGTAAATTGAAAAATGTACTCAGTACAATTTTTGCTGCTAATGTTGTGAGAATTTGTTTAATTGTGCAGGCAACATTTTGATCGTGAAACACAATTTACAGCTGTTAGTAAGATGCAGGGGTACAGGCATCCGCAACGTCGCAGAAGCTATAACTTCTACCAAGACCACTATATACAGTGTGGCCCAAATTGGATGCACATGTATGGGTATCTTGGAAACTATAAGAGATAGAAAATTGGTTAAATGGGGAAAGTTGTAGGGCATTTAGTTACCAATTTAGTGCCGCTTTTAGAACGATTTTATCTCTTTCCGATTTCGAAATATTTGAAAAAAATCAAAAAGTTGTATTTTTTTCAAAAATGCAAATTTTTACAAATATTTACAGTCGGAAAAAGGTAAAATCGTTCTGGTCCGTTAAAGCGGCACTAAATTGGTAACTAAATGCCCTACAACTTTCCTCGTTTAACCAATTTTCTATCTCTTATAGTTTCCAAGATACCCATACATGTACACCCAATTTGGGCCACACTGTATAAGAAAGTTGTGGCGGAGATCTGAACAGAATGATGATGTCAGAGAAAAACATACCTGTCCAACAACAGCAACAGCGACATAATAAACAAATTGTTCAAAAACATAATAAGTTTGTATTTAATACAGTTTACAGTAACTAAATAAATTTTTTTGCCATTGTTCAATTTTGTCTTTAACCCAGATACCCCTACCGTCCTTTATAACGATCACCTAATAGTTCGCTGCAGATTTGAAACTCTGTCACTCTGCGTTAGATGGCGTTGGGTTATTCGTTGTTAGAAACGCATGTTTTAGCGAAATTTTATTTTCTAACCTCTTAAAGGGAGAGTTCTGTATGCGAGAAAGTGTTTGGAATAATAGGTGCTTAGTTTCTTCTAAACAATGGATAATTATAGGTAAATATACTGATAAACTTCATTCATATTATTTTTCCATCTTGTGAATAAGTAATTTTGGAAAACATCAATCTTTATACTTGTAAACAAATAAGTTAAAAATTTTTATCTCATCGACAAAAATATAACCTCAAATACCGATGTCCGTTTTAACGGACAGTAGGAAAATCCGGTATTATTCAATTTTTTTCCTTATATTTGCAGTTATTGGAGGCGGCCCTTGAAACTTCATGAACTCATGGCAGAAATTGAAAACCTTGATGACGATGAGTTGATTCCTGATGCTATTGCCGTTCTTCCGCCAGTTAACGCAAATGAATATAACACTGATGAACATTCCGACGAAATGAAGTGGACATAAACAACCTCCCTGGAAGTCAGCTGATGACTGAAGTTGAGGTAATATTTGAAAACAAGGGACTAACCAAACTACAGTTGAGAGTGATTTTGATAGCTACGATGACCTACCTTTGTCTACCTTTCTTACGACAAAACGACCAAAATTATCGACCTCAAAACCAAATTACTCTTGGAAAAAAGGTGACATCAACCAAGATTTTCCAGAATGGGTAAACGCAAGTGGTCCAAAAAATTCTTTATCTCCTTTAGAACTATTTTTTTCAGTTTATAGATGACGAAATTATTGACTTGGTTGTAAAATATTCCAATTTGTATGCTATTCAGCATAATCGCCAAGGTGATATACATTCCAGTGAAATAAAATGTTTCGTTGGTGTTACTGCTCTCTGGATACAACTAATTTCCTCGACGGTCAATGTATTGGGAAAATAACAGTGACGCAGGAAATAAGTTAGTCTATTCGGCGATTTCTCGAGATCGCTTTAGTTTTATAATGCAGAATTTGCACCTGAATGATAACAACAATCTTCAAAATACCGATAAGTTTTCGAAACTGAGGCCTTTGTTTTCTACTCTGAAGAAATTTCAGTCATTTGCACCCCTTGAATAGTGCCATAGCGTGGACGAGTCGATGGTACCCTATTACGGCGGTCATCGATCAAAACAGTTCATCCGAGGAAAGCCCATTCGTTGGGGTTATAAGGTATGGGTGGGAACAACTAAAAAGGGGTACATTGAATGGTTTGAGCCGTATCAAGGGTCCACAACTATTATTTCTGAAAAATATTGTCCTCTTGGCTTAGGGGCTAGTGTTGTACTTCAGTTTGCTGATATTATTTAGTCTCAATGTGAAAAAGCTCCTTTCCATATCTTTTGTGACAATTGTTTTACGTCATTACGTCTGTTGGCTGAGCTGACCTCCAGGGGACTCAAATGTACAGGAACTCTGAGAGAAAACAGATTGCCCTCTTGAAAAATCCAGTATGTTCAAGAAAAAATCCCGTGGTATACAAATATTGTATGTAAATGGAATGACAATAGTGTTGTTACAATCGCCTCAAATGTAACATCTCCTTTTCCGACACAGCAAGTCAAACGCTTCTCTCAGAAAGAAAAGAAAATAATACATGTTGAGCAGCCATGTTTGATCAAAAAATACAATGAAAACATGGGCGGTGTTGATAGGGCTGACCAAAATATAAGCCTTTACCGCGTAGGAATCAGAGGAAAGAAGTGGTATTTTTGCTTGTTTTCACATGCTTTGGATATGGCAGAACAAAACGCATGGCAACTTCATAAACATTCTGGCGGGAAAATGGACCATTTGCAGTTTAGGACGTGTATTGCTGTGGGATTATTAGAAACATATAAGAAAGAAACAAAACGGGGACCATCTAAACCAGGCAAATACCTGCATTATGAGCCCAGATATGATCGGATGGATCGTCTTGTGAATTATCAGGAAAAGCAAACCCGCTGCGCATTTTGCCACAAACAAGCAGCATTCAGATGCCAGAAGTGTGATGTTGCACTTCATCCAAAAATGTGTTTTTTAAGTTACCATTCTAAAAACTAATCTATTATTATTGGTTAAAAAAAAATCTCGTTTCTAAATAAAGTTTTATAAGTTTATAAGAATAATTGAGTTTTAGTACCTTATATTGCTACCGTATGTTTAAACCGACGGCTTTTACAGAAAAACCTAAAAGCGGAACTAAAAAATTTTACTAGAAAAATATGTTTATTTTAACCCAATAAGTAGATTTACAAAAGTATATAACAAAAAACAAACGTTAAGAATGTCAGGGGTATCTGGGTTAAATAAGTTTTTGTATGTATTTTCTAGATGAAACTTTGTCAGGTTAGTTTTTTTTTTTATTGACTTTATATAGTCGAAGTAAATTAGCAGTCCATTGTAATTCAAGTTATAGAGGTTCCACTGTAGATACATGTTTGTTATATAAATTAGCTTATTTGAGATGGATTAATATTTTCCTTATGTAAAAAATCCCAGGGAAGGAATGCATTGAAAAATACAGCGGTAATAGCTCTGCTAAAATCGAAAATTTGACCGCAATTTTTTTGACGAACCGCCAAAGCGGATTTTTATTGTTAAAAACGCCCTAAAATGTCATATCCTGACAATAATTATAATTTTTCATTGTAATTCTTGCAGTCTTTAACCATTTTAATTTTATTCTGTTAGTATTTTCTATTTAATAAAATATTTAAATTTACTTGAATCGAGTCCTCAATTTATTCAGGAAATGTTTAAATAAATTACACTCGTGTTTCTATACCCACATAATTTTTTCATTACAAATCGCAATGTTTTCATATTTTACGATTTTACTAATGAGATTATAAAAAAACATATTTCATTAAAAAATTATCAGTAATTTTGATGCCCTTATCCAATTACTGAAAATATGGATTTAAGCCTCTCCTATAGCCCCTTACCGCTTACCAAAAGTTAAAAAACGCTTATTGCAAATGTATAATTTTTCAACGCAATAGGGCAAGTTTTAAATTTAATTAAAGAGTTAAATCAAGCAGATATTAATTGTCTAATAATTACTTTTTTTCCAAAATCTCAATTTTCTTTACGATACCAAGGAAGTCTGGATCATCGATTTTCATGTCTTTTACAGCGTCCAGCAAAGGAGGACCCTCAGGAAATCGTTTTTTTACTTCTTTTATAGCTTTGTACATACCCTTACGCGCATCTTTGGATCTTAAATCTGGAGGACAGAAAAGACGCACCTGTGAGATGTGAGTAACATATTTGGATTCAACACTCACGATTTCCACCTCTCCTTTCTACAAACAAAAAAATAAATTAACTGGTCAGTTACAGATGTTTTTGAGCAAAATTTACCTGTCCATCTATACAAGGCTTTGGTATAATACTTTCAACATTCTCTCCTTCTCCCGGGATTACATTTAATAAAATATCCAGCATCACTTTAGTTACAGCTTTTGTTTTTACTTTTCCCTGTTTTCTTGTAGTTTGAACTTCTTGTAATTTTTTAAAGTTGACTATTGCACCCCAGTCGTATTCTGCTTCTTCGGTTTTAATCTAGAATCTTGGTTTTTAATATTTTATTATAACTGTCTAAATTAAAATTACCTTAACAAGCCTTCCAGGTTGCATGTAAGGCAGTAAATAGCGTGGTCTTGTTAAATATTCTCTAAATTGTACGCCAAGAAAATCCAATTCCCTTCTTATTGCATAATAAGTAGCAACCTTGTCCTCTTCTTTTACTTCAATTTCATTAAACTCGGCCAGTTTTTTTAAGTAATCTGAAGAAACACAACCGTATAGCTATAATGGCAGCTTAACTTCATGTGAGTTATATCAATCAATTTTGAACAGTGTTCTATATGAACTAGGTATCACATATTATAAAGATTTCATGATTAAAATGTCTGAAAAAATGTATGATTTCACCTTTACCTTTAATATTTACTCAAAGGAAACATTCGAAGGTACTACTGTGAATGAATCGGCTTTATTTTATTTTAAGGAACAGATGTCTCAAGTAATTTAGTTAGAAACTGTGTAACGTTCTTATGATAAAAGATGGTGGCAGGTATTACTGCAAAGTTCTCCCAAATTTTAAATATTGTAGTATAATCGTAGTATAACAACCAGTAGCAATAGCTTTATACTTTTACTACATTGTGTGGTTACTAATTCCCAGATATTATAAGTAGTATTTATGATAGAATTTGGGTTTTAAAGGATTTTATTTAATATGATGACCATTTAGTCTCATCTCAATAATGCGGACTTTTCGGTCAATTATGGAACCTCGTTCCATTTGGACAAATTGACTAATGTATAAAATTATAATTTTCAATTTTTGTACCATCCTAAAAGACAAAAAAATCGCCAGCTCAAAATCGAGTGTGTCATTTTCTAGCAAATGGTTAAAAAACATACAAGGGGCAATTTCCGGTCAAACCGGCCAAAAAATCAATTGAACGCATCTTATGATGCACATGACCCATATTATGTTGACAAATTCATTTTTTATCTACTTCCATCAGCCAATCTTTAAAAATTTTAAATAGGAAAAGGTGATTGATATTTTGTGCAACAAACCATTATAGCTTGTTTTGTGTTTAAAATAAAACAGTTGTCAAATAGTGTATTAACGGTGAATTTTAAAACTTTTTTTATTAAATTAAAACGTACTACGACAAAATTAGAGGGTTTCGTTTTGTATTTAGTTACAGTTGTTCATACGTTTCTTTTAAGCAACAGAAAAGATTAATTACCAATGGCTGGTAGAAGACACCATTCAGTCGATTTGAAAGAAAAAATATAACTAAGTAAACTTATAAATCAGTCAAAATTTTATTCTGTAGAATTTCGTATATTTCAAAAATGCACCTCATAAATTTCAATTTATATTAGCCTAATTTTAAAGTATTTAATAGCATAAATCTTTAAGCTCAATGTTAGAAGAATATTGTATAAAAGTCGGTAATATTGTGCGAAACTGTACCTGGATAAAAAATGGAGAATGTATTGTCAAATTTATTTACATTTTAAACGAACGGTTTTATTAGCGCTACATTTAACGCATGGGTTATGTGCATGATATGATATAAATCAGACACTCAATTGAATTAACTTAGACAATTGGCAGTAATTTTTAATTTATAACTTATTAATAATATAATAATTTAAAAAAAATAAATAAAAAGGCTTTTCGGAAATTAAATGGCGCAGTCGGTAGTATAGTTTTAATATTTTTTTTACTTAATTAGCTATACTGGTCTTTTACGAGTGGCAAGAACATGATACTTAAAGCAATAAATGATTTAGCACCCTGCGAGATCCTGATTTTGGAGAATAAAAATACCTTCATTTAGAGTAATAAATAATTATACCTTCAAAAAGGTCCAAGTAGTTACTATTAAACTTCTCAATCAAGAGGTAATTAAAACTCAACTGCAATTAAAAGGCCGTTTCCTTTTTAACGTACCTCAAGATTGCGAAATTGTTACCAATGAAGAAAAGTTCCAGATCACTGAACCAATAGCAAGCAGCCAATCTATAATACTAGCGTGATTAGCAGAAACGCTGTATGTGCAAAAAAGTTGAAACGGAGTAAATCGTGTTTAAAGTAAATTGCGCAGCCGTACCAACCGATTTTCTAAAACCTCTTTTTTACTGCATCATATTTTTTCATTGTTGATAAAAAAAACATTCTGAATAAAAAAACGTCAAGACCTGTAATTTTTTTAAAAACGCATTTACGGCATTTTTGCTAATCATTTAACACAAATGTTGTTTAATATTATATAGATACGGCGTTTTGGAGTTCTTACGTACGATACGGCCTTTTTACTAAGTTGGCAAGATAAATAATGTAATTTCAAAGTTATTGATGTAAAAAAACAAAAAATGACCCAAAGTACAGATAAGGCGTTTTTGCTAATCACGGCAGAATACTTCTAAAAATTGTGGAACCCGCCATCGAAGAGAAATCTTCAAGTTTTAAGATTAACCTTCAAGACATCCAGTTGGCGAGCTTCATGCTGTAGAACATCAAATTTTGCAAAATCCGCCTTTTCACCTCGTCGAGCAACAATCAATTGTTTTACGGACTGTTTTTGACTGTTTTATGGACGATATGTATTTATTTATTTTTAATAATTATAACTGGTTACAACTAGTCAATACGTCGACCAATCCAGAACCCACCAATATGAGAGATGTTCACCTATCACTATAGCCCATAAAGTTGAATTTTAGGAGAGAGGAGTTATGCCACAAAGCATTCTGTAGAACCATAGAATAATGGCTTTCATGGTTAGTGACTGCATTTTATTCTAACAAAATTATTTTTATTGCAATATATCAGATAGTGAATTACTTAATCAATTAGCATATAATTTTGCAGTTTATAAATTTCAAATAAAATAAGAAATTAATATCTAAACATACAGCTGGTAGAGAGAATTAAAGACAGGGATTCCAACAAATGCTTTTTTCATTTCTCTAGATGTAGCAAACCTTTTCACCAACATCCCCATATGAGAAGTGGTTAATACTATTAAAAATAAATTGGTTAGTTCTCGACTCACTGATATTGAAATTCAAGAGATTTTAGACCTCTTAGAAGTATGCCTTATACAAAATTTCTTTAATTTCAACCATGAAACATACATTCGGGCAGATGGCCTTGCAATGGGCTCTCCCCTCTCTCCTCTATTAGCTGGCACTTTTATGGACTACTTTGAATCTAATAACATTCTAAATAATAACTCTTTTAATTCAAATATATTATATTATTATAGATATGTAGATGATTGTATTTTACTGTGGAATGGTAGCAATCAATCTTGATGATTTCGTATCTTTTATTAATCACATCCATCTTAAAATAAAATTTACACTAGAAACAGACACTAATAAAACAATAACCTTCTTAGACTTATGTGTTAAAAACATAAATAATAGGCACGTTTTTGAAATTTATAGGAATCCTAGCCACACTGGTACAATTATCCATAGTGAGTCATTCCACCCCTTTTCACATAGGGTAGCCACCTTAAATAGCTATATGAATAGAGCTTTAGAGATTCCGATTTCGCTGAATGTAGAGAGAGAGGGAGTTGTCTATTATTAGACAAATAGCCGTTACACATAACTTCAACCCTAAATTAGTAAATAAATTCATTAATAATTTCAATAAATTAATTTTACATAGAGTACAAAACCACGACAACCTAAATAACCTAGAGCTTTTAGTAATACAACGATTTTTTAACAAGGAAAAGAAAAATCACTCATTATTCAGATTGATTTCCCTGAAAATTATGTGATTAAAAATTAATTAATAAACAACAATCTGCAATTCAAATTACACTCGAGTACCGCTACCTGTAGTAAAGTACCTTAGTTCTTTTATAATAAGTGAGCGTGCTTATTAGGACCTAATCCATTTACCCCAACCCTCCATCCCTTTTAGATTTTTAGTCCTCGACCTGATGATACCATAAGCTTTGTAACCGCGAAACCAGCCGTCACAAAACAAAAATTAGGAATTTTCTGGAGAAATAAGACCCTTTTTTTCCTTCACCTTATAAACAAAAACCCAGAATATGGACATAACTCTACAAAATATAATTAATATCTACATAAGCTGAATCCTCAATGAAGCCATTCAAATTAAAATTAAATATTAGCTGATACTGCTGTAGCGACTAAAATTTTTCTCTGGAAAAGAGAAATTGGTTCTGTGTACAAAAAAAAAACTTCATAATTGGGCCATTCTTTATAATTCAAAATTTAAAGAGCGAATTTTATCTTGATATGGTGGAAATTCCTCTAATCCCTAAAGCTGAAAATTAACTTATGAATATCTAGATGGAAAAGGCCATAAGGAAGGGCCAGCTAGATCACCTGAATTGAGCCCAGTAGACTTTTTTATTTGGGCCATTAAAAGCCTATTATTTACACATAAACTTCAAAATTTAGAACAGCTTTATAAAAGAGATGTGAGAATATAAACAACATAACGATTTTACAATTTTTTGGCCAATAACAGACAGAAGTTATATTGTATTCCAAAGAACTATTAATTTAACAGTTATTTTTAGATTGTTTCTATGAGAATGTTCTTCTTATGATCTTGTTATTAAACGGACTTCAAACGAACTATCGAAAACTTCCACTTGAGATTTTTAAAGACTACAAATATTTGCGTAAAAAGTTCGCTATAGGTCTCAGCAACTTTTCTAAACCTTTAGAATTTCAGATATTTGAGGTGAAAAGTTTTGTGTCAGGCGACTAAGCTCCTTGTATATTTATTTCCAGTACCTTTGGGTTTTTATGTTTAAATAAATGATGAGCGTGTGTGTCACTACTATGGCTTAGTATAACAAATAGTAAATACGTTAAAAGCCTTTAGTTATGCGTGTAGTCACAAAAGATTTTTAATTATAACTTTAATTATATCCTGAAAATTAGTTTTAAGAAAAGCAAGTAGTTTACAGTGAGTGGTACTATAATTGAGGCAAAATCTGCATAAAACTGTATAAAAAACAACAAGTTAAAGGTCACGTATCCATCACGTAACCATCCAACAAAATATATGTAATTTTTTAAAATATGTCTAATTTTCGAACCAATTTGTCTTTTTTTAAATTTAGCACCTTAATACATCCCAACTGAAACCGAAGTGGTTCCAAAGTATCTCCAACCATTATCAAGTGTAAACGTGACTTAAAACCGAAACATCGTGCTAAATTTAAAATAAATATTTTTTCAGGGATGTACATTTTCAATGATCTTGTACAATTAGACTCAGATTTAATTAAGTTTATTATATGGACTACCTGGTTTTGCATATCACTTTCCAGTGTTAAAAACATTAAACTCCTAATTGATAATTTATATACAATGAGACAAAAGCTTTTAATATAGATTTACTTACCTTCATGAAGGATTGGAATATTGGTCTGGTTCTGAAACTGGTAAAACGACCGTTCCAACATGTATTCGGGATTAATCTCCTCAACTCGCAGCAAGTTCAGTACCATATTGTAAGTTAAATGAAAAGCAGAGTTAATGGGGTCTGGGAGTCCTTTCACGATTTCTCTTCCAACCGCTGGTGGTACTTTTTCTGTCACCATTAATATCACTATACCTTTATCATCTAGACCTCTTCTACCGGCCCTACCAGACATCTGGATGTATTCGCCAGATGTTATCTAAAAATGTATAAGTGTGAAGAAACGATATGTAACATGACCCTAGTTGGATAGTGGCATGCAATACAGCCAAATTTAAAACTCGTTTTTCTTGTCTAATAAGATGTCTAGGGTGGCTAGTTTATTTTTCAAAATCATTTAAAATGATCTGACATGTTTTTTCATTTGACATTGTTGTAAGATACATTTTTAGTAATTTTCGTATAGGCTACAAAATATTTTTTAGTACCGTGTCAAATTCCTTGACACCACGAGGTTTTCCATTCACGCCTTCTCCTATTCTACCATACCGTTTCAAGTGGCTTAACACGTTATTACGAATCGTTATCGTCTAAAATAACGTGTCAATGGTCAAACGTCGTTAAAACAAGGCAATAAATTTTATCACGAACAATAACAAATTTTAAGTCTAATAATAATATATAAATACAGATTACAACGGGTTCAAAAATCTTGTTTACGATTTATATACGGTATTCGTCGCCGCGAACCGGTAAGCTACAAACTGCGTGAAACCAAATGGCTCTCTATGGAATATCGAAGGAAGTTACATGCTGCAAGTTTATTTTATTCGGTAATTCAGTCTAATTGTCCCTCGTATTTGACAAACGAAATTCGATTCCGAACGGATGTTCATTCCTTAAATTTAAGGCATGGAAGATTAATCTATCCGCTGCTGCACACGACGTCTTTTTACGAACGATCGTTTTCATTTAATATATATATCGTATATAACTAAATTCCTGAAAGATTCAAAAAATTATCATTAGGCGGATTTAAGTTTTTTTGTAAGAAATTTTTACGAGAATAGAATGATTCCCTGTTAAATTTTTATCGCATTCATTTGGCACTGAGCGTTATTGTGTTGTTATAGTAGTTATTATTATACTAGTAATCTCAATATTCATATATGTGTATGGCGTGTGTGTGGAATAGTGTAGGATTGTGTTATGAGTAATATAGATAATATGGTATTATTTTGTAAATATGTATATCTATAGATAAGTTGGACTTATTATTTTGTTTTTTCTTTTTGAGTTTTGTAATTTACTTTACACAGGGGGTTGAACCTGTATCTTTTTAAAATTGTTTTTTAACCTCCTTTAAAAAAAAAAAACAAAAAAAAAATATTTTTCTATAAATGTAGTGTCTTTTTGGACTATTCTGGTAAATTATACAGAACAATCAAGAAAGAGAAACTATAAAAATAATTTATTCTAAATAAAAAAAGTTTTTAAGATTAATAATCTTAAGATTTGCTATATAAAAATAAAACCATATTCCAAATTTCTTTAAAAACAAAGAATAAATGCTAATTTGTGGCCAAAATTAAAAAAAATACATTAAGTTTATCACCCTGTATCATGATTGTCTTGGACTTTCGAACTAGGAAAAATTAATTTAACCTCTTTTTTTTTAAAGGCATCTGCTGTTACATTATTTACAGGATACCCTGTATAATTAAATTCAAATTATTAATTTTTATGTTGCATCCCAGAGGGAAACCTGATATTTCTAACAAAAATTATCACAAGCTGAAACTAAGTAAAAAAATTGATATGATTGAAAAAGAATATTTTGCCTACAAACTCATTTAAAAAATATGAGGTTTTAAAAGAAAAACAGAAAAATTCAATCATTGCCAATATCGCCTTACGTCGCCGTCGGTTTTATTACTAAAAAAAAATGGTTTATTACCAAATCATTAGGGGCCAAAACGGTGGACTTTTATCAGTCCGTGTGTACTCCTGAATATGACTGTATATCTATTACTTAGTCATGTTTAAAGCCTGAAGTTCTTAAGTTTGAGCAAAAACTTCAGGCTTTCAAAATGAGTTGTTTCTTTCTCAATATGTTTTTAGATTTGATCGTGATGCAAATATTAGCGACAAGTGATAGTGTAAGCTGTGCAGGATCAATATTGTCCTGAAATTACCTCTACGTGGAGTAATTCTAGTGTAATCATCGAAGATCTATGCATATGTAAATACTGTGTCCCAAAATGCTTTTAAAGGCATAGAACTTAGCAATTTATGAAAATAGCAAAAAAATTCAAAATGCGTTTTTTATGGAAGACAATACTCTTTTCAAAACAACCCTTAACTCAGTTATCCCCGAGAAACCACTCCTAACTTTTTTAACAAATGGCACCCTCATTTTTTTTTTTAATTTTTTAATAGCATTTTTATTTCTTAATATAATGGAAAAAATTGTCTTTTTTTAATGAAAAAATAAACGCAACTTTCTTTTTCTCAATTTTTGAAGGACACTATTATTTATAGATTTATAAAAAAATAAATGAATCAACAAATAATTTAATTAATAAATCAAAAAAATATGCCACCGCTGGGTTTTAAAATTAAATAAGAAAATAATCTCGGTCTCAGAGGTTGAGCACTATTGATATTAATTAAATCGTATTGTATTCGTTCAATCGTTTTAATGAAAAACAAAACACTTTTTTTTCATTGTGTTCAGAATGAAAAATTGACGAAAACAACGAAAACACGGTCACGGTCTCACAACATATTATAATTACAGGCTACACGTGTTTCGCTCAAGCTAGAGCATCATCAGGCTAAAATCAAAAATATTACTTAAAACAAAACTAGAAACTTACATAAAAAACCTTTAAAAGCCATACACACATTTCACACTACATAAATAAACAATAATTTTTAGGTTATAATGGTACAAAACAAAAAATAAAAATTAAAAAGTAGAACGCAACAAGATAGAAGACTAATCGAGAATCGAACCCGGTACGACAAGGTTATAAGTATGATTTCATTCCCCATTGAGGGTATATCACTTCATGAGTGTGCATGTCTTTTTTTATTAATATTTTTCTTAGTGGTTTTTCTTGAATTTTTTTTAAGTTTTTACATTCCTATTCAAATATAGGTTCTTTTAATTTTTTCTCATAAATATTTAAAATGTATTGCAACTGGAATGTAAATAGTTGTTTAAGGTCTTTAAAAGGGTTGTCTCACTTGTACTACAGTTTACTGATGGTGCAGACAAACGGTTGTTTTAATTGAGAGACACTCCTATTTGTCATAATAAAATAAGTGAACACAAAAATGTAACTTGATTGTAAAACTGACAAATAAAATCTTTTTGTATTTGTATTCGTAAGTATGGATGTAAAACCTATCGACTATATAGACCTAATGCTAAATTACTTAACACGTTAACCAATGTAAACTGAAGAATATGACTAAAAGGAAAATGTTAAAAAAATACTTAGCTAAATTAAATTACTGAAAATTAAATTAGGTTACGTCAAAAGTAAAAACGTCATTCACACACACGAGAACAGGACTCTTTATAGCTTTTGTAATTTCCATTTTCTCCATATTGCCAATAGCAGACAAGGGTAATTGCTTAGTCATTTTAAATAAGAATGACTATATTCAAAAGGTATTGGATTTTCTGAATTCAGAGGATTTCGTTACAGTTAATAGAGACTCCACCAACTCGTATTTTACGAAAGTTAAACAAACATTGGACAGGTGTAGCTTAACTCTCGATTTCTTTAACACTAAAAAAGAAAAACTGTATCCTATAAATCCTAGAACTCCGATCCTTTACAGTCTCCCCAAAATCCCGGCGACGAAGATGAGGAGAATGACCCGAGCCAGAGGCTAAGTCTTCGGACACAACTTCGTCGACACAAGAGGAACAACAATTAGAAGATGAACAGGTATCGAGCATTTTTATTAAGCAAATGCGAGCTCATTTAAAAAATAAATTAATTTTATTAACGGATGACAGATGGAAGAAATTTGTATTCCTTTTAAAATTATTGCTTTAAAGATACTTACACCATAGAAGTAATTTCTAAGCCGTATGCTAAATTTAATGAGGTAGTGTTTGGTATTGATGGTGTTGTTGCCGAATTGACTAAGTCAGATTTTGTCGGGATTTTGGCAGGAATCAATAATGTTGATGTTTCTAAAAAGACTTTATCAATTTCACATAGCTTTTGTTGACTGGAATACCCTGGCAAAGCTAATTATGATCAACCGAAACAAGGATCAAGATGGGAATGTGGTTAACCCTTTCACTGCTAAGTTAGCTTTTTACGCCGAGCGGCACTTTCTAGCCCGAAACGCATATCTACGTCCGGAGCAGCGTATGGCTAATTTAAATTAGTATTTTTTATTTATTTATATATTATATTTATTTTACCAGCTTGTAGAACTCGCCAAAAGAAGTTGAGTTACTCTCACTGAAATACTCAACTTTGAAAACACCCTGGTATAAGTTAAAAATTTGTAAAACATCTTTTTAATTTTTTTTTGCTAGGGAATAAAAAAAACATATTCCATGCAAAAAATTTATAATAACAAAAACTCAAATTTATAAACAACTAAACAAAAAATATACATTCTGGGAGGTTAGAAAAACCATCAAATAAAACAAAATAAAAAAACTTTATAAATTCCTATGATATTTTACAAAAGTCAGTAATATTTGCAGGAATGGTATCTTTCGAAACAAATCAAAAGGCAAAGCGGCACATCGCATAGTGCACACATGTAACGCGTATCGCTTCTTTTTCCATGTTTTGAACACACAATGCATTTTCTTTGTGCAAATTTTTTGGCAGCGGTTGCGGGAATCATGGAAACAAAATGACGCTCAGTTAGTCGTAAAGGGTTATCTCCATCTGCTGACCTTCCACTTCTGCTGTGCTGCTGTGGAAGATGATGCGCTGTGCATGGTGTCTATGAGCTGGCCTTGAAAATCTAGCAGAGAAATGTTTTTACCGGTTACCATTTTGTAAACAGCATGTGAGTTCAATAAACTTAAGTCCAGTAAATGAAAAAAAAGTTTTTTGTACCACTTTACGGTTTTACGTACGCATTCTACCGAACTTAGTAACATATCGCTGCGATCTACCGCTCCCATATTTTCATTGTAGTTTAGTACACATACTGGTTTCCTTATTTCTTCTTTTGTGGTTCTGTTTACTTTTTCAGAATCCTTCATGTCACTGTTGTGAAAAGTCGAAAGCATTCGAACTTCTCGTTTGTCCTTCCACTTTAGAGCTAAAAGCCGATCCGTCGACATATATTCAATTTCTCCTGACTTTAGGTTTTTAAACAGATTCGGTAAATTTCTCCTATTTTTCCTGACGGTTCCACATGCGTTTGTCTTATTTTTATGTAAATAGGTAAACAATGCGGGACTTGTATACCAGTTGTCTACGTACAACGAATGACCTTTGCTCAAATATCGCTCAAGAAAAGTTAGAACAATATTACCAGATATTCCAATATCCTTGTCAAGATATTCATTTTTTTTTATTTCTGTTGCAGCTCCGACATAAATAATAAAGTCTAAAACGTACCCCGTTTCACAGTCACATAGAAGAAAAAATTTTATTCCAAACCAATGTCGTTTGGAAGGTATGTATTGCTTGAAAAATACCCGTCCCTTGAACAGCAGCAAGCTTTCGTCTATGCATAAGTTTTGAAACGGATATAAGGTTTTAGTAAATACATCCCTCAAATGGTCAATGATGTATCTTAGTTTCCATAAAACGTCATTCTCCGGTTTTTTGTTATTATCTGTAAAATGTAACATTCGAAGAAGCAAAAGGAATCTATCCCTGGGCATTATTTGCGAAAAAATAGGAGTGGCTAAAAGTTTGTCATTCGTCCAATAACTATTTATTGAATTTTTTTTCACTTGCGACATAAGAAAATTTGTTGCTATAAAGCAGTAAATTTCGCTGGAATCGGTATTTTTCCAACGATTTACCCTCGAACTTTTGGATAACTCTGTATTTTCTGTAACGAATATGGAGTAAAGGTTTGTTTGATCCGCGACGTATTGGGTTACATTTTCATCAAAAAATATTTTGAAACAATCCAGTGCCGTACTAGACATGTCTAACTGGGGAATCTGACAGCCAGACGTACTGTTATCAAAATTATGTACTACAGGAGACAGATCAGATGATTTCCAAATGTAATCTGATTTACATTTTTTACCAGATTTTACCAGATCTTCTTCTTCCGACTCGGAATCAGATGAGGATATAATACTCGGTAAATTATCTTCTTCCACGTAATTTTGCTTACTTGAAGTACTTGGACCAGCAGTAGGTTCACTATCGTCTAACCAGCCATAATCGCCTAAATTGCTGACGACATCATCATCTTCACTTTCGCTGTTAGCCAGAATTTGATACAACTCATCGTCCGTATAAAATTTTAGTTTAAATGGCATTTTGAAACAGCAAAACAATAACCTCCCTTCAATAATTCAATCAGCATACTAAACAAACAAGATCGAGACGGTTCGCACAAGTTGAAAAGTAACCCCACCCCCCACTGAAATATTTCGGTTGGCTCTAGGCGGTTCCAATGCGTCTTTAAATATCACCATTTTTAATCGTGTTTATACGGCCAGAGCAGCTTGTCATTAAATAATTTCTTTGACGCAACCGTTTATATACGTCAGGAGCAATTTTATGCATACCGTATATATACGCCTGTAGCAGTTAAAGGGTTAATTGGCATCATATTAAGTGGATTAGGTATGAAAAGGCATTCCCTTTTACAATGAAAATTAAAACAGATTTTGATGAAGATTTTCGCAGTATAATGATTCTTCCACACAGAGGAAGACGAGTGACAGTTGCTTCCATGGAAAAATGTCTCAAACCCTTACACGAGGAAAAGAGGAAAATTTCAGCATTAAAGCTGAAACATTTAAAAGAAATTTGCAATTTTGGAAGTGTCCCAGATGTCTGCCGGCTCTTTTTTACAAGTTTGCTAAGTAGTGACGAAACCATTGATGAGGATGAAACAGTGGTTCCAGATGTAAATGACCCTGAGGCCGAAGACTTTTTCTTACAATAATGTTATTAATAATTATTTTTATCTTTCATTATTATGTTTAGAATTAGTTCTTTAAGTTTATAGCTTTTCGCATCACTACAACTTTGAGAAAGTATTATGTGCCAAATATGGCTATCTGCATTTTTCCTGTTTAAATTAGTTATTATTTATGTTTTTCGAAAATCTGGGTCATTATAAGAATTTTTTTTTTTTAATTTTATTCAAATAAAAAATATATAAATAAAAAGATGAGTTTTATTAAAATGTGTTTTTTTATAGATTTGATTTGATACAGTCTATTAAACTTTATTTTGTGTCTCCTAAATATAAAGCATTTTGTAGATAGCTACATATGGAAACACACCATCCATTTGAGGATTTTAAATTAAGTCAAATATTAATTTCTGTTTACTTGGTAATTGTTTTGTATTAATATGCACTTTTTGTTTTTTGGATGTTAACTCTATCCGTTGTCAAGCCTTTGTAATAAATAAATGCTCCAAAACTCCGCACTCTCCTCGATATTAAAATTAAAAAAAAAAATAGCAACTCTCCAACACAATTCCTTCTTATCATAAATATGACTATTTCTAAACAAATTATTACAAACTTACCCATCTCATTTGTTGTCCGTCAAATTTACTCATCGAAGTAAACAAAACAGTTCTCGCAGGCATATTTAACCCCATAGCAAATGTTTCTGTGGCAAACAGGGCCTTAATAAGACCCTCACCGAACATGATTTCAATGGTTTCTTTTAAAATTGGCAATAAACCACCATGATGAATGCCTATTCCACGCCTTAATAGCGGCAAAATATTCTCCACTTGCGGCAAGTGTCTATCCGATTCAGACAAAACGTCCATTGCATTGTTAAAAACTTCATCGACTAGTTGCTTTTCGGGTGCTATAAAACAAACATTTTAAATTATAAATTAAAATGTTAATCGATGGAAACATACCTGTATTAAAGTCCAGCTTAGCCATCTGTGTGGCGTATACTTCGCACTCTTTTTTACTAAAACTGAAAATAATCACGGGAGCAAAATTTCGTTCCATGATCATTTTTACCACTTTAAAAATATCTGTTTCTGCGGGGTTTTTACCAGCGATTCCGCCTTTTCTACCCTTTTGATCCCCTTTTGCTGCATCGCCACCGGTTTGCAATACTGCCATTGCAGCATTAAAACTGTCTTCTTTAAATGTTCCCTGAAAGAATAATTTATTAAGTGAGGTGATCAAGAACTAAGTGGAACTGCTAGTAGATCTAAGATTTAATAAAATATTAAAATTTCAATGTAGGTTATTAAAAAACTTAGCCAAAAGGAGAAAATTTGAAAGCCCAAACATAAAACTATATGCGCAAAATAAAAAATAAAAGACTCGTCTCAACAATTATATCGAATTTAGGCCAATTAGTCAAACATGAAGTTAAAATGTAAGATATTTGTATTTGCGCTGACGTTTCGAAGTTAGGTAATACCGCGTAGTATACTCAAAGGGGAATTATGAATAATTTTGGTAATATGTAGCCTATTTTGTTCTTGTAAATACTGCAAACTGCAAGTGGTAAACTTCAAAGTAAAATGCGTTAAAAAGGTCAAATATACATTTTGTATAGCGGGTGATGCGTCGTTGAGCGGAACATAGAAAATCCCACGTCAGTTTTAAGGGGGTCAATTATTGGCTTCCCTGTACATTTTACAGAAAAAACTTAAGATAACTTTTTGAAGAGACCAATCTGGCAAAGCTTCGTGCAAAGTTTCAAAAAATTTTAATAAGCGAATCTTGAATTATTCAATTAAATGTAATTGCAAAATTACCAAATTTTCGGTTAAGGTAAAACCAGACACCAGCAAACAATTTGTTATAAGGCTTTGTCAAATCTGATGTACAGCCAAATACAAGAAATGTTTTTTTTCGTTTTATCAATCTCACAACCATACATTCAAAGTAAGACACGTTAACATTACTTTTTTATAAACATAACACTTAATTATAGCTATTTTTTCGTCGATTGAATAATTCATACTTGTTTTCAAATATCGACTGTCACTGATTTATTGACACTTTTCCTCACGTCAGTGACAATATTCATTTTACTGGTGCCCGTTTGGTTTTACCTGAACCGAAAATTTGCTAATTTTGCAATTACATTTAATTGAATAATTCAAGATTCACTTATTAAAATTTTTTGAAACTTTGCACGAGGGTTTGTCAGATTGGTCTCTTCAAAAAGTTGTCTTACATTTTTTCTATAAAATGTACAGGGAAGCCAATAATAGACCCCCTTAAAATTTACATGGATTTTCCTATGTTCCGCTCGGCGACGCACCACCCGGTATACAAATCAATATATTGGCATAACGGTTTCAAAATATCAAACTATTGTTAAAAAAATATTTTCTTGTAAAGTCGTCATATTTATAATAATAATTATTTATTTTAAAAATTTATGAAATCTTCTTTGACCTGTCTTCTTCCCCTTTTTTTCGATACTGTTTTAAATGACTTCCAATACATTTTTTGCTGAACAAACGTTATGTTTCGTTCAGTAACTAAGCACATGAACAATTATATTACCAATTACAAAGACACAAGGCCTTCGACACCTTAGATAAAGAAATCTTGTGCCAACTTAAGCATTTTGGTATGAGTGTAAATGCTGTCCGAATTATTAAAAATTACTAACAGGTAGAAAGCAAAGAGTTTGTATTAGACTTACAGTATCTGAATATGTGGGTCTTGATACACGAGTTCCACAAGGATCAATTCTAGGGCCACTTTTATTTTCTTACACATGTAACTTTTAATAGATATTTGAAGGAATGTTGTTCTCAGATGATACCCAAATTTGCCTTTAATTTTTTTGTGAGGATTCATTTAATACTGCGATGTGTATTAACTATGACCTCTCAATTATTTCTGAAGTATCAAGAGCTCATAAACTCTTTCTAAATGCTTCCAAATTATAATTATTCAATCTATTCAACCAAATAATTTTGAAATTATAACTGAAAGTAACTCCTCCTGAATCTGAAAAAATTGGGGTGTTTGGATGGATAGGGGGAATTGGAATTTGAAAGCCATGTATCTAAATTACTTCAAGGAGCTTATAGTAAATTAAAATTTTGGCATATGCAGAGTATCCTTTAAAACCAATATTAAATTAAGATTGTAAGCCTACTGTCTAATTTTTCTGATTGTGATTCTGTAGAATAAAAACCATCCTAGTTTGGTACATCTACGTCACACGCGACAAAGAGAAAATATAGCGCGATGTTTGTTTAGTTGTGCTAAGCTGGATGCGAAATAACTCCACAGGCGTGCACTGCTGTTTTGTATTAATATTGTCACGCAAATGAATGTCGAAATGAGCTGGCAACGCCGAGGCTCAAATATCATAATATTCAACGCTCTCCGCAGAACTGCGTGAGAAATCGTTCGGTCAACATCCATAAGGATATTGCTTCCGTTATTTTAAGCGTTGCCAGTTGTTTTGTTCGCGAAAGATCGCCGGCGTTTTATCTGTTTGTTTGTTTTTTGGTATTAATTTGAAATTATTTGTGACTATTCATTTAAGATATTATTGTGTGTGTGTGTGTGTGTGTTTATATTGATAATATTGATATGACACCTAAAAAACTTTGGGTGGTTTTTGGACGGTTGTGTTTTACACAGCCAAAGCTGTGAAATTGTGAACAATATTATTCAGTTCATGAAAAGGGAGGCTGAAGAAGGGATTACCATTCCTTTAACAAATTACAGGTATGTACGGTAAATCAATAAGAACACACAATTCCAGTATTTTGAAAATTTTCAAGAAAAAGAAAAAACAAAAACCTGTTTAAAAAAAGAAGGGTTATAGGCTGAAATTGATTAAATTGATTTCAAATCGATTTTCACATAAAATAAGTCAAAAAGTTAAAAAAGACTTTTAACTTTTGTTTTATTTCATATTTTAATTTGGTGCATGAATTATACCATAAGGAAAACACACACTGAACTTTCATATTATATTTCTTATTTTATTTTATATTAGGTATAGGTATGTTATTTAGAGCAGGAACCCACTTTAAATAAAACAAAATTATTGTATCTATTAAATTATCTTTATAGGTACGAATTATTTAGAAAACAATTTTTTAGAAGAATTATACGATGTAGAATTCGTTTATTTACATGATACGTAGGGTGTCCCAAATCTATGTAATTATTATTATTAACTTTTCTACCGAAAGTAAAGGTAGATGGTTAAAATTTTATTCATTTTTTTTTGTCGAGAATTAAATTTAAAATGATTTGTCTACGAAATAATCATATTATATTTTTTAAATTCAATATAATATTTAGAAGGAAATTAATTTTAGGGATAGAGTATTGGCTGCTACTGGGGTATCAAAGAATACCTACCAGAGAATTTGCAAGGAATCTAAGAAAAATGATTTGCAAGGACTAGGTACCTCTTTTCAAAGCCCAGAAAAAAGAAAAAAATATGAAGAAATGGAAATTGGATTCTTTCACACCTCACCAGATTAAAACTATTAGAGAAATAATCTACAATTTTTACATGATGGAAAAAAAATTACCGACATTAAAGGGTAAGCATTAAAATTGAAAAATTGTCTCTGGTACCTTAGCCACCTTTTTTCTCCATGTCAGAGTTTATGAACTATATTCTCTAAAATATATTCACCCTGTAGATTGCATAGAATTTTTGTCTATTAAAATATCTTCTGAAATAAGCTCTAATTTTATTTTAGGTATTAGACAAAAGATCCTCGATCGAGGTTTATTATCAGAAGACGTCGCTGAATTAAGCATAAGCACCTTAGGCCGACTTTTGAAAAAAATTGGATTTAAATGGCAAAAAATGCAAGATAAACGAAAAGTTTTATGCGAATCCTATGACATACGCGCTACGCGTATAAAATTCTTAAAAAAAAATATTGAGTATCGTAAACAGGGCCGCAACATCGTCTACACTGACGAAACCTATATACATAGCAGCCATGTAAAGGACAAAGGGTGGTATGATAGCGATAAAAATCTGAAAAAACCAATTTCCAAAGGACAATGCCTGATAATAGTGCACGCTGGAGGCGAAAAAGATTTTGTTCAAAATTTATTACTTATTATTAAATCTGGTAATATGGTTTACTTAATCTATTTAAGAATATATTTTTAAAGTACATATATTTTTATTTTAGGAACGAAAACTGGCGACTATCACAACGAAATGAATTCAAAAAATTTTATGACATGGGTTGAGAGACAACTATTACCAAACTTACCCGAGAAGTCTGTTTTAGTTGTAGATAATACATCGTACCATAACGTGCCTATAAAAAAAATATTACGACGGCTACTAGGAAATGATTAATTGGTTGGAAACAAACGGTATTCTAGCAGACCCAAAATTAACCAAACCAGAGTTATACAAAATAATTTCTGAAAATAAATTTCGTTTTCCCATAAAATATAGGTTAGATGAGCTTTTAGAAAAAGATGGTTATTGTGTGCTCCGTTTACCTCCGTACCATCCCGAACTAAACCCCATTGAAAAAATATAGGCTTTGGTAAAAAATTGGGTTGCAGCGCGGAATACCACGTTTAGATTGCCTGATACTGAGGCGCTGGCCGACAAAAATTTGAGGAGGTGACAGAACAAGAGTGGTTCAATATTTGCCAACATGTAAGAAAGTATGAGAATGAACTCATAGAAAAAGAACACCTTTTAGATGAAGCAGTGAAACATTTAGTGTTCACTGTTAATACAGCCTCATCTGAGGAGAGTGAAGAGGGTTGGGATGACAATGAGACGGCATCAGAGGATGAACTAGGATGTTCAATCCTTGAATCGGACAGCTCTGAACAGAATGACGATGTGGTGTAAATATGTAATATTTTAGTAAATATTTCACTAAACTTTTTCCTACTTATGTAGATACTTTGTAAACTTGTTTATTTTTGTAAATATTTCACCTCGTATTTCACTAAACTTTTTTGTACTTATGTACCTACTTTGTAAATTGTAAATACAAATGCAAATGCAAAATTTAAGAAATTATTAGAATCCGCCTGAATATTATAAAAATATAACAATTAAATCTCACCATTTTATAAAATCCATATTTATAAAATCAACTATACCACTGGAACACCCCGAATAAAACCCGTTCTCTCTCTTTTACCGCTTGATATGCGAAATACGTCTCGCTGCAGCGCTGACGTAGGCTGTGACGTAGGTGTACCAAACTAGATTGATTCGTACTCTACTGGCACTTAATCAAAAGGAAAAACAAAGTTTGCAAAAACTTCAAAATTTAGGCCTTAAATTTTCTTACAATGGGGAAAAATTTGATCATGTGTCGCCCCTATTTGAAGCATCCAAGTGGTTGAATCTAGAAGAAGGATATTTGGTACATCTGTCAACCCTTACTTATCAAATTGTTTTGTCCCAAAGTCCAAGATATCTTTTTGATAAAGTTACCACTCACACTGCAACACATGGTCGACATATACGTAATTGTGATAGCTTTGTGATTCCAAGACCCATAAAACTGAAAAGTTTAAAAGTTCTTTTAGCTACAATGCTGTAAAGTCATTTAATATCCTTCCTAATGAACTTAAAACCTTGACCTCACTATCCAACTTTAAGCGCAATATTCGTAAATGCTCCCTGCTCTTTAGATCAGTTTGATCATGATTACAATGTTCTGATGTTAAACACATGATGTAGCTACTTTTCGATAAGCTTTTACTGAAACTCTACATGTAAATATTAATATCTTAGACGCTCATGAATGTTTTATAGTTTTTAAGTTAGTAAATTTAGATAGCACTTATGAAAATTGAAATGTAGGCGTTAGTTAATAATTACGCAGGATGGTTCTCTCTGTCTGCTAGATCTAATTATTTAACTGTATAATTGAAATAAAAAGACATTTATTGTTATTGTTATTTGTTTAGTACCATAAAAAAAGAAATTTTAGCCTCTATCACCAAATATTTATGGATATGTATATACATACAAGTAATTTTAGGTATTTAGTATTAAGACTGGTTCCATGTCCCATTATCTCATTTTGTCGCGATGTAAATATATTTTAAACAGTGGCGTACTTAAATGTAATGTAAAAGTTTTGTATTCACACTCAAACATTTATTTTATTTCATTTTAGTTTTTGTAAGTATTCACTGAATTGAGTTCGTGAATTATTACTAAAATTTATATGGTTACATTTACATAATTAGTTAGGTAATACAATGTCCGAAAAAAATGTAAATAAAATACATGTATCGAAGATAGACCGGCAAAAGATGAATTGTTTGGATTCTCATGTGATTATTGTCAATTGAGTTATTGTAAAAAATTTGTAACTTAAAATTACGGACAAAAACTACTAAAAAAGAAAATGCTGATATACACAAAAATAATTGAGAAGCTTCGTAAAAGAAAAATATTTTTGGAAGAAGTTAAAAGAAGAGGATAGAAGATTGAAAACTATTAATAAAGAAACAGAACAAAAATATAACAGTAAACTAAATAAACTTGAAAACAATGAAAAAATACTAAAGGAAATAAATCTACAAAGCGAGCAGTTTATCAAATATGAAGAGGAAATTGACGCCTATGAATTTACACAGGAAGACATGAATGGAGGAATTAAAACCCTAGAAGACGATATAAAAAAAGGCGGCAAAGAACTAAAACAGCTTCAAGATCTTATAATAACGATCAAGATACTCCAAGGATCGCTGATCTACCAGTAAATTTAAAGGATTAAAAAAGGTATGCTGGTAAAATTTTAATATTGACAGACGAATATGGGCGCCACCTTGACGGATTATTTAGAGTAAAATACCCAAATTTAAAACGTCAAGCTATTATTAAACCCGAAGCATGTTTTTTCTTTATTATAGAAGATATAAGTGCTCTCACAGAAGGTTTTACTCTGAATAATTGTTGTGATTATGGCTGGCTCGAATGATTTTAAAACAGGACAACTGTCTTATTTTTGTAAAATTCAATATTATACATACACAAAAACACCTCTTTTTCACACTTTCACTATAGATTTAACTAATTTGGAAAATACAGGCTGCGACAGAGGAATAGGGTGTTTTTGAAATAATCATAGAATCATTAGTTTTTGCTTTAGGGAAGATTAATTGGTAGACTAACATACACAAAGACATAGCATTTGATAATAGTGATGGATTTTCAGTTGTGGAAAACAATATCAGGCATAGCAGCAGTGACTGTTTCCATCGACGCATTTTTGACGGCGTTCGCGGAAACTAGCCTCGACTTTTTGCAACAATTATTCCAATTATTACTGATCACCACAATTGAAATTTTGCACAACAGTAAATATTCAAGAGACCCAAAAATCTTGCAAGGTAGACGAAGAAATATTTATATATAAACTACCTACTGAAACAGCGTAATTTTAATTATATTCAGGCTAATATGAATGAAAAGTATGAATTTATTAGTATCATAATAAATGCATTAAATATAGCTCCGTTGAGACCAGTTAGACCTTATTCTAGATGTGAAATTTAGTGGCACGATGTTGTGAAAGTTGCTAGAGATAGAGATGCAAGATATAAGTTATATAAAAAAATTAAACTCCTGAAAATTTCAATTTTGAAGAAAAGAAAATAGTAGGTAAAATAATAGGGGATGAAAAGAGAAAAAAGAATTTATACCAAAAAATGAACAGGTGATGAATTTACAGGGAGTGGACATTAAATAAAATTTAATTAGATCTAGACATAACAACATTGCATATTTTGTAAACGAGGATCGTAATTTGGACCGTAGATTTTCTTATTTTAAATTAATTAATTATACACAACTTTTTTTTCAAACCAGAAATGTTGTTTAATATGGCGAATAAAACAAGTCCTGATGAAATTAACATGGACCTACTTATATACTCTCGAAAAATACTTTTGAGAACATTAAACAACCACTGCTTAATTTAAAAAGTTGTTCTCTTGAAACTGGTTAAATCCCTAAATTACTAAAATTATCAACAGTTATTCCGATACCAAAAGTAAATAAATTTTAGATTTATTAAATCAAAATTAAAACTTGGTTAAAAAAGTTTTAAGAAGTGCTATCATTAGCGAAACACGCGTCGAGAATAAAATAAAGAGTTTTGGTTAGTGGTAAAACTGTTTCATGATTTCAAGATTTTTTTTGTCAGTACTTTTTGGTTCAATAGCATATATGATCTAATCTAAAATTTTATGTTACTGTTAATTTGATATTTTATATATATTTATTGGCCTTTTTGGCATGGTCTTAAACTTGACTATATAGAATTTATGTTTTTAAAAAAATGAGGTTTTTTGCAGTATTACTCAACACTAGGGAGTCCAATTATCAATACCAAAGATTAATAAAAAATTTACACATGTAGTGAAACTGCAAAACCAAAGATAACAGATAAAAGTTGTGTAACATTGAAAAAATTCAGAAGCGATTTTTAAAATATCTTGTAGAACAATATAATATGTATCCATATATGGTGTCTTTTACAGAAGTATGTTTACTAATTTCAACATAGTATCATTAAGTCAAAGGAGACATGCTCAGACTGTTATTTTTATATATAATATAGTGAACGACGAAAAATATAGTAATCTGAATTTAATTAATAGAATAGATTTTAATTTCCCCAAGGTAGACCTACAAACACTTAGTTATTTAATATGAATTTGGCTAATCTATCACATCCAACTCTGTGATACAGATATTTTTAATATAAATGTTTTAACTCTTAAAGAAAAACTACTTAGTGTGGAATTAAATCAATTTTTTAATCCGCCGTTCTAGTTATTATTATACTCAATCTTATTTTGGTATGTAATGCCTTTAAGGACCTGTAACTTTTCCCTATAGTTTAATTTTATTGTTTTATTTAGTTTTTATTGTTTCTTTTTTATTAGGTTAGTTTGGTTTTGTTTAGTTAGTTGGTAGGCAGTCCATGGTTGTAATTACATTATTAATGTGTTTCGATTGGAGTTTAAATAAATAAGGCAATTTTTCTTTCCCTTTACAGTTTTTGCTCAGGCACCAAACATCAATGTTATAAATCTATGAAAATTATATCATTTTATGCAAACTAGGTTCCACTATGGATTCTATCTCAACAAATTTAAAAATAGTTAATTGATATCTTACCGTTTCATCCACAACCATATGAATACCACTTCCACCTGCAGGATAAATAAAATGCTGCAAAGGAGTAGGTCTATAATCAGTATAAACCACATGGCAAGGTTGCTGATGTAGGTGAGCTACCCATTCCACAAATTGCCTTGCATTGGGAATAGTGGCAGACAGAAATACGAAATGTACATTATGTGGCAATAATATAAGTGTTTCCTCCCAGACAACACCTCTTTCTTTATCTCTCATGTAATGGATTTCATCAAATACTACCCATCCGACTTCTCTCATTATTTCTGAGCCTCTGTAAAGCATGTTCCTTAGAATCTAAAAACTGGTATTTAAATACATGATATTATTGGTCAAGATGAATATGGTACCTCAGTTGTCATTATAAGGCAAGATGCTGATGGGTTGATAGTAACATCTCCAGTAACCAAACCAACATCTTTAAATTCCTCTAAAAATTCTCGGTATTTCTGATTTGATAAAGCTTTGATTGGTGTTGTGTATATTACCCTCTGCTTATTTTTTAAGGATTTTGCAACGGCATATCTAAAAAACACTATTTGTTTGACATGGTATACACACTAAATTAGGAAAAAAATACTTACTCAGCTATAACAGTTTTTCCTGCTGATGTATGTGCAGATACCAAAACTGACTGATTATTATCCACACATAAAATTGACTCGTTTTGAAAGGGATCTAGGGTAAATGGATAGACTTTTGCTGGTTCGCCCTCCCGGGGTTGTAAAGGAGCATATTTTTGGCCCGGAGGACATGCCACCTCATGTGTACAAGATCCAAGAGTGTCTATACTGTGAACCACTATTCTGTTTTTCAATTCTTCAAAACTAAAATATTATTATTTTTAATAAGTTGTTATGTATGATGTAACATTAACAATTGTAAGTTATTGAAAACATTTTTGGTTTGTTTGTTGTGACCTAAATATTACTCCGAAAATATATTACGTAATTTAAATGTAGGACAGAAAAAAGATCAATTAGGAAATATCAGTTAGGATAGAATGCAGAGTGTACAGTTTACTTTGTGAAGTGTAACTTTTTTTTACAATGTTTTAGGGCATTTTTTTAAATTCCTAAAGATATAAAGTGAGCAATCTGGCCATATTGCTATGAAGTATGACATTTACTGTAATACTATCTACTAAAACCAGAAAGTAGTCATAGATTAAATGTAAAAAATACCTAAAAAACTATTTATTTTTGACTAAAACCTTTGTAATTTTCTTTCTTTCTATTCTATTTTTAAAGACTAAGACTTTTTTTATATTTACTATGGTTGGAACTTAATAAAATAAATAAATATTTTTAGAGAAAAGTTGCCCTTACTTGACAATATTTTACCAGAAATAATATCAACCTCCGACTATGTAATGGTTCTGGGGGATTTAAATGTTAATTTTTTTAACACCAGTAATCCAATATTCGATATTTTTGATGTTTTTGGTTTTACTCAGACCATTGATGAGGCTACAAGGGTCACTGACAGAGTATCAACATTGCTAGATCCTATATTTTTTAGCGATGCAGATGCTGTTGAGGATGTTGGTACAGTTTCTGCTACCGGTATAAGCGACCATAAGTTGGCATTTTGTAATATATGCGTACCAAATTTAAAAAGTCTCATATCATTTCAGATCATATCATTTCATGGTTACAAAAATTTTAATGAAAATCTTTTTAATACAGAGTTTTTACAAATACCTTGGGATAACATATATTACATGCCAAATATAGAGGACAAAGTCCTGTTTCTGTCACAGAACCTAACAAAATTATTTGACAAACATGTACCGATAAAAACCGTCCGCGTAAATAAACCGCCAGACTCCACTTGACTCTATTACTTGACACTTTTTATCATAAAACTTAGCCCTCCTGCTACCCTAACTCATCTGACAAAGTCAAAGTCAAAATATGCTTTATTTGCTAAGTTTACAAACTTGTGCTAAAAGCTTCCTAATCCTAGAATTTATATTACTAGTAGTTATTTGGTTATACAGGATAAAAACAGGATACAGAATCGATTTTGATTGTACATAGAAGCCTATTTTATATAATCAAAGAAAAAACTAAAAAAGAAAAGAAAAGGCAAGAACCAACATAAAACAAGAATAATAAAAAAATCTGATAAACAGATTTATAGTTAATTTTAAATATTAAAATGAGTCGTTAAAATACTCTTCAATGCTGTAGTAAGCTGTAGTAATGTTTAGTTCCCTCCTAAACTTTTTAAGGTCTGTAACAGTCCTAATCAAAAAAGGAACATGATTAAATATTTTTTTACAACTAATAAATATAGGAGAGTTTCTTGTAAGTGAGGAGGTGAGAATTGGAAGAGATAAGTTGTTTACTCGACAAGTAAACAACTTGATTTTTTCTGAATAGTAAAAATGATGTTAAGGAGTCCCTTGGAGCACAAACCCCAAAATGGCAACCCATACCGGATATGAGAGTCTATTAAGGCGAAATAAACTGAACAAACAACCTCCCCAACTCGTGTCTGGCAACCCTGACTGCAAAACATCATCCCCACCCTTCTCGCGCGTAGGCGTGTATGTACCACATTCCATATATACCAGTATTCAGTTTAATGATGTTAGCCAAACAGTCAGTCCGGGACCCTCAAAGAGGGCAAAATATGGGGATGCCAATTATGAGGAGACTTTGCTTAAATGAGCCGAGGAAGAGGATCCTGGTAGCGACTTCGATACTGATGACGGTTATATACCATCGGATCACGATACGGACTCGGAAATTGAAATTGATGAAGGACAGGATAGCGAACAGGAAAACGAAATTGAAGTTTCAGAACCATTTCCCGGTGGTAATTACTATTATGACAAGAATAATTTTAAATGGTCGAAAGATTCTTCAGTTCCTAAAAACACGCGAACTTTGCAACATAACATTGTGGTCAAATGTCAACGTCTTAAAAGGACTAATATGTATAGGGCAGATCCTAAGCAGATCTGGAATCTTTTATTTACGGAGTCAATTTTACATGTTGTTCTTGAATCGACTAGTGCTAGATTGTTAAAAGTGCGCCAGAAATACAAGAATTCGGCATGTAACTGCGATATTCGTGATTTGAATCTAGTGGAACTAAAAGCATTTCTGGGATTGCTTATTCATTCATCCATTTTTAAATCCAACCATGAACGTATACGATCTATTTTCTAATTTTTAGAAGCGTGATGAATTCCAATCGATTTGCAATACTTCTATATTGTTTAAGATTGGTTTGGCTATTGTTTGGCTACCGTTTCTGAAGTTTTTAATAACTATCTTAAATTGTCAAGAAGCTTATACTGTAGGGACATGTGTTTGTATTGATGAAATGTTCGTTTCCTTTCGCGGCAGATGCCAGTTCAAAATGTTTATGCCAGCAAAACCCTGCAAATATGACCTAAAAATTATGTGTTTGACGGATGCGAGAACACAATACCTTTTAAACGCCTATATGTATGCAGGAAAAGATTCTGACGGTTATTTATTGAGCGAGGGGGAACGAAAATTTTCCAAACCTACTCAGGCGGTAGCAACCCTTGCCAAGCCAATTTATATTACCAATACCAATTTATATTACCAATAGGAACATCACGGCAGATAATTGGTTTTCTTCCATTGAAGTAGTAAAGTTTTTAAGATCCAAAAATCTAACCTATGTGGGTATGTGGGTACACTAAAAAAAAAATAAAGGTGAGATTCCGCCTTCATTCTTGCCAAATAATAAAAAAGAGGTTGGTTCTAGTCTCTATGGCTTTACTAGTGATACAACCTTATTATCTTTTGTCCCCAAAAAAAATAGAGCTGTATTAATGATCTCTGTGCACCATAACCAAAATACTGATGATGACACAGGGAAACCGGAAATTATTTCTTTCTATAACGTGACTAAAGGGGCAGTAGATGGTTTAGACCAAAAATGTAGTGTCTACTCTTCAAGTCGCAGAACTACTAGATGGCCAATGGCAATTTTTTTTAGATTATTAGATGTAGCTTCTGTCAACTCATATGTCTTTTATCAGTCATATCGGGTTAATCCTCAAATAGATCTATATGATTTTGGTGAACCACTAGCAAGACTTTCGGTGACTCCCCATATGAAAATGTGTATATTGGGCGAGAAATTAAAATGACCATTAAACGAATTCTCGGATTGGATGACATAGAACAGAGTCCTGAGACCATAGAAGGGGAAAATATAAAGACGAGGACGACTTGCCGAAAATGTCCCTCAAAAAAGGAATGAAAAACATTTCATGTCTGTATAATGTGTAAGGCTCCAATATGCATGGAACGTACAAGGAGAGTTTGCAAAGAATGTTCAATATTACAAAAGTCTCGAAAGTTTACCTGTTGCAGAAAATTATGTATCAAACATTTTTCATTTAATATTAGTGTTTTTTTATTTATAAGAGTTTATATTTACTATTTTTTTTATTAAAGTCGTTTTTCAGTTTTCATTTTTTTTATATAAACATAAATATAAGATTTTGTTAGATAGGACAAAATTACTAGAATAAATGCATGTTCAAGAGTATGTTTTTTTTTCATTTAGATATTTTCAAAACTGAATTAAATTTAAGTAAGAATGATAAAAGAACTAATCTTTACAGTAAAAAAATTCAAATTTTTTTTTGTCCAGATCTTAGATCTCAATAGGACAACCAGTCAAATTGACCGGTAGTCTGTCGTTATGTTCCACAAACAGGGTCTCTGTGGTTAAGGGTTAAGAAATACCAGTTCAAAAGTTCTTAGGTCTGAGTAAAACTATTTGCTCTAAAACTTATTTGCTTAATTTACAAAATACTTAGTAGAATACTTCCATTATTGTGAATTATGTAAACTTTTCAGTTTTTTTTTGTTTAGAATAGGAATGGTTAAGTGTAAGAGCAGCCTAAGGCTAAACTTCGCCATATGTATCCTTTAACATTTATGTACATTTAATGAAAGACGATTTATTATTATTATTATTAATTCCTTTAAAATATGCCACAAAAAAGGTCTACTCTAGTCTATTTGATGATCAAAACTCGTTGCTATTGATAATTACATTGTCAAACTTTTGACATACAAACTCGCAGTTGCCAAATTGTGTATATTTTCTATAATAAACATAATTATTAGGCTAAAGCTCAACATAAGTAAGAACCAAGCACATCTAAAAAGCATATCCTATATAAAAAGAGAAAACACAGAAAACATCTAAATCTATCTGCCAAAATGATAGCTTAGATTTATGTACTTTATTTAAATTACAGAAATGGTATGATCAATTCTCCTAATCTCCTTGCACTAGTTAATTTTCATGTACCTGTTAGGAGAAATAGATGAGGTAACATTTGGAACACAATTTCATAGAACTAATTATGGTTTTAATAGGCCTCTTGATTGAATGTGTAGACTGACCAATGATCTACCCAAGGAAATTGATATCTTTCATATGCCTTTTTAGCAACTTAGGTCACAAATAAAAAGATTGATAATTTAAGTACATATATCTTTTTGTTTTTTTTGCTGAAGCAGGTAGTACACTTGAAGATTGTTGTTGTCAAAAAATAGCTTGTGTTTTAATTTTAATTTATACTTCTATTGTACTATACCTAAAGGTTAATTATAACTCTTCTAATGTATTTGTAAAATACTAAGATCTCTATTTATTATTATTTTATATTTAAATTTTGTAAATGGGAATTATGTCACTAGACTTTAATTTAATTATAATAGTGAACGGGTTTCACTATTTGTACACAAGCTAATACCCAGCTCTGAAAAATTCATACCCTTCTGCAAAGGTTGGTAGCCTCCATATTTGCTAACATTTTGAGATTCTATACATATGAACAAATATATAAATGGCGAGCAACATTGTAACTTCAAAAAATGTATCCAAGCCCAGCACACAGGCCCTCCCTGTGCCTTTGCTTAACTTCATCTAAAGCAACCCTAGTCCAAAACACTAAAAAAATTCATATGGAACAAATAACAAATTCTTTAATCAAAGAACATGTATGGCAACACTGTCATCTCACAGCGTTATGTCAAACGTCAAAAAAAAAGAAGGAAGATGGAAGGAAATTTTGTTTTTGTTATTTATATGTAAAATAGATTTTCATATAAATAACGTAATTTCCGTATTATTTTTAATTTGGACCAAAACATAAAATGATAGCTACCCAATTAGCTGCTGACTATATTTTGTTTTCAAATATTCAATCACAATGCAAAACACTAACTGATCAATGTTATAGATCATATATTTCAACCATAAATCAGGTCATCCAATCTGACTTAAAACAATTTTGGAATCATATTAACTCATTAAAAAATCATGGCATTCCAAATGCTATGAATTTTAACGGCATGTCAGCTGAATCAAGCAAAGACATAGCAACCTTATTTGCTAACCACTTCTCTAGGGTCTATCACTCTAATGAGAGAGATCTAGGCAACTTTAATTTTACAGTAAATAATTCTGTTGACATCCCATTTATTCAGTTTAAACTTGGTGAGGTATTTGACTCTGTAAATGGCCTTAAGGATAAACTAAGTTATCGACCTGATATATATATATATATATATATATATATATAATATATATTATATATATATATATATATATATAATATATATATATATAATATATATATATATATAATATATATATATATATATATATAATATATATATATATATCACTCTAATGAGAGAGATCTAGGCAACTTTAATTTTACAGTAAATAATTCTGTTGACATCCCATTTATTCAGTTTAAACTTGGTGAGGTATTTGACTCTGTAAATGGCCTTAAGGATAAACTAAGTTATCGACCTGATATATATATATATATATATATATATATATATATATATAATATATATATATATAATATATATATATATAATATATATATATATATATATATATATATATAATATATATATATATATATATATATTATATATATATATATATATATATATATATAATATATATATATATAATATATATATATATAATATATATATATATATATATATATATATAATATATATATATATATATATATATATATATATATATATATTCCTACGTATTGCCTCAAAAGATGTGTTTTCAGATTAACAAAACCTTTGCATACCCTTTTTAATTTGTCACTTAGATGACAAACTTTTCCTGACAAATGGTGTGATAGCTTTATAACCCCTGTTTACAAGAATGGTGACATAAAAGATAGTGTAATAAGAGATAACATAAAAAAATTATAGACCTGTGCTGTCTGCTATTCCTAAACCCTTGGAGTTAATACTTAACAAACACCTTACTTGGCATTGCGGAAATCTCCTGGTCAATAAGCAACAGGGGTTTAGACAGGGTAAATCTACCTCTACAAATCTAACATTGTATCATAACTACATTGTTAAGGTTTTTAAGGATGGATGGATGGTGGACTTCATCTATAGGATTACAGATTTCTCCAAGAGACTCTGTCATTCACTCCTTGCTTATTTTTAAATTAAAATGTTATGGTTTTCCTGAGTGGCTTCTCAGGAAATTAGGGGTATAATTAATCCCATTAGGGGTTCACTCTCAATTCTAATTTTGGTAACATCAGAGGTCCCACAGGGTTCCCTCTGTTATGTGGGTCCTCTACTTTTTAACTTATTTATTAATGATATTCATGGAATTATAAAATACTGTCTATTTTTATTATGTGCTGATGATATGAAACTATGTGTGTAAGTGGTCACTCTAATTGCTTGCATCTCAATAAAGATACATGTTTTGTTATCTCCTTTACTAAATTAAAAACCGTTATTGCTTTTGACTATCATATTAATACAACAGTTCTTTCGAGGGTGACAGAAATTAGGGATTTGAGTGTACTGTTTGACAACTCTGACATTTATTCCCCACATTAATAATCTATAATGGACATTAGCTTCAGGCTAAATTTAATTTCACTTGAGAATTATAGGACCAGATGTGATTTACTTTTTTTCTATAAACTTCTTAATGGTAGTATTAATTGTCCTGAATTATTAAGACTTGTAAATTTTAGATGCAATACCAGATATCTTAGAGAGATGCCACTATTTTTAAAAAAGCAACATTATACGAATTATCATAAATATTCTCCTATAATAGGTTTCACATGCTGGGAAAAAAGTTTAATTGTCATTATGATTTAATTGATAAGGGTCTTTTTGGGTTTAAGAGAGGATTGACTGAGCTTACTGAAAATTGATAGGGTCAAGTGGAGTAATTGTAAAAACGGGGTAAATGTAAAAGGCGTGTTTGTCAAATAGCCGCGGGCTTTAAAATGTAGATGGTGCTTCTGCAGCAATGTTTTAACCTTGGGCTATAATAATGTACATGATCAGGTTGCATTTGTATTTCGTGGGATGAGGTTTTAACGCACGTGTTTTTGAAATGTGTCGAAGTCGTTTTATAAACGTTGAATGTTTTTGTAAAAATTTTGAGTGTGTATTGATTAATACTTATTCTAAATATTTTTTAAAGGTAAGTTAGCCATCTTAGTATCTGACTAGCAACAATTGTGTCTTTTTGATAAAAGGGTTTTTGTATATTTTTGATAATTTACAATTACCCCAAAAAAATTTTTGTTATGGGGAAATTGTAAAAATAGATTCAGGGTATTTGTAAATAACTGTTTTTTTCTCAGAAAGGCCTCGCAAATATCCGAAGAAGCGCCAGGGACCTCAATATAGCAGAGAAGATCTAAGAAGAGCTGTGGAGGATGTTCTCAATAAAAACAAGACATATCAACAAGCTGAAAACTTTTACGGTGTTCCCAAATCCTGTATTTTTCATCGAATTAAAGGACGCAGTATCTCTGTAGATAAAATAGCTTCTGGGCGTCCATCAGTGTTGTCAAAAGAAGAAGAAGAAAAGTTGGTACAGTGTATTAAAGCTTGTGCTAGGATGGGATATCCCTGTGACAAAGAAGAAATTAAGAATATTGTGGCTCAATATGTCGAGATTTCTCAAATTAAAAATCCCTTTAAAGATGGTATACCCTGAGACGATTGGTACTACGGGTTTTTAAAACGGAATCCCTCAATTTCATTTAAAAAACCCCAACTACTAGAAAAATCAAGAAAAGACGCCAGTGACTCTGAAGTTGTTTACGATTTTTATAATGAACTTTCGCAGCTTGTTAAGGATTATAATTTGGAAGAAAAACCATCATTTATTTTTAACACAGATGAAAGTGGATTTGGTACTGATCCACACAAACTAAAGGCATTAGGAGAAAAAGGAAAATGTAAGTTTCCTTAATTTTTAACTAACATTGTATTACCTTACCAGTTTTTTGAATAGTTTTCTACAGCTTTTGTGCAAGAGGTTCAGAATAAAAGAAGGACATGGGGAACACCAAATCAAACAGCTCCTTTAATGTATGATGGGCATAGTTCTCACATAAGCTGTCGTATTGTAAATGCGGCACTTGATAACATTCAAGTTTACAAATTTCCGAGTCATTTGACTGATAAGATCCACCCATTGGATTTATGTGTCTTTGGTCCAGTGAAAACGGCTTGAACAAAAAAATTAATAACCTTTATGAAAAAACAAATTGGTAAAGGTAACATAAGGTTATCAAAATCCCAATTTGTTGAGTTATTAGGAGAGGTTTGGAGAGATTCTATGAAACATGATAACATTGTTAAAGGTTTTATTTCTACTGGCACATTTCCAGTTGATTCAACAAAATTTCCTGAGGCAGATTTTAATCCTGTTTTGTTAAGAAGGTATAAAGAAAATCAGCTAAAACCTAAAAACTCATCCACACCATGCACTAGCCCTACACAATTTACAGAAAATATTGAAGAGCAATCTCCGAGGCAATCTCCTATTGAAAATCTTAAAATATTAAGTGTAAATAATCAAGCCAATACTAGACAAGTACCTTACAAAACAGTACACTTGATATAAATTTGGAAAAAACGTTTCTAAAATATCTGGTCCTGAACTTGCTATTCCTTCGACCTCTATCCATAAAAATCCAATTAAAAGCCCAAGTAAAATAATAGGTATTTTCTGTCAAGCAATGAATACCAGCTACGAAAAATTAGAGGTTGTTAAAAGAAGAATTAATCCAGTACCAAGATTAAAATCTGTAAAATACGGTGAAATACTTGATGAAATACTAATGAAAGTCGTGGAAAAAATGAAAATTATTTAAGACCTTGATGAAAACAATACAAATTATAGCTCAGATAATGAATCAGATAATTCTGATTTTCTGGAATCTTGCATAAAAGAAAATTTGAAAGAAGTAAATTATGAACAGCCAGAATGGAACAAACTTAAACCCAGCATGTTTTTAGTGGTAGACTTTTTGGGAGGCCCAAGGAAAACAAACCATTATCAATAAAAAAAGAAAGAAAGAAAATGTGCTATATTACGTAAGACAACAAAATCTTGTGTACAAGCATCCTAAAAACTAAAAAATTCCAAATTCACTTTAAATTTCAAACAAACATAACTTCTAAAACACTTTACCATAAAATTTACACACATTACCAAAATTAATTATAACAAAACAGATTGAAAAAATAAAAAAAAAGCATCTTTTTGATAAATTTCATTAAAAAATAAGTAAAGCTGTCAATAAAACAGAATTTAGAAGAAGTAAATTACATTATTTAACAGGAAACAAAACTAAAACACTAAAATGATGTCAGAGCACAGTTTAAAAGGTATCATTAAAAAAATCGTCAAGGCTATAATATGCCCTGGATAATAAAAGTGATTTTAATTCCTTTTTGAATCTTTTAACTTCTAAAATTTGTCTGATACATAGAGGAACATGGTTGTAAATTTTTTTGCTGAGGTATATAAGTGAGTTCTTCGTGAGGGAGGATGTAGGGATTGGTAAGGGAAAATCGTTAACCTGGCGAGTCATATGACCAGTGTTAGAGGGAGGTTTAGGACATTTATGAATAAGAGTAGCTGTTTCTAAGATAAAAAGAGAAAAAAGAGTTAGGATTTTTTGAGATATAAAGAGAGGTTTACAAGAATCTCTTAACCCAGCGGAACATAGGTATCTAACTGCCTTTTTTTGAATCACAAAAATTATGTTTAATAATCCCTTGTTGCTTAAACCCCAAAAAGGCAAGCCATAACGAAGGTGGGACTCAATAAGAGAAAAGTACACTGAACGTGCAACTACCCCTCCCAGCTCATGCCCCGCCATTCTTACTGCAAAGCATCCAGAGGATAATTTTGATGCAAGATTTAGGATATGATCTTCGAAGCGAAGGCGACCATCAATGGTAATACCAAGGAACTTACAGCTTTCTTTGTTTTGCAAGGGGGAGTTTTCACTAAACATAAGGCCCTGAACGTCACACTTAAATCCCATAATAAAGGTTTTGCCCACATTAAATACAAGCCTGTTTGCAGCACACCACTCCGATAAAATCTTAAGATCCTTAAAAACCTGGGCTCTAACATTATCAGAATCTCTATGATTCCATAAAATGGTGGTATCATCAGCAAACTGAACCACTTTGCCCTGCAGTTTTAATGAACCCAAATCATTTACATAGAGCAAAAATAATAGTGGTCCTAACACTGAACCCTGAGGTACTCCAGTTTTAAGGGATCTGGAATCGGATAAACATCCAGATACTGTAACTCTTTGGGTACGATTAGACAGATAGGATTCCAGCCATTGCAATGCCACACCTCTAAAGCCATAATTATTGAGCTTAGACAGCAGTATTCCATGATCTACACAATCAAATGCCTTGGATAAATCGCAAAACACTGCCGCCGCGGACTCTCCAGAATTTAAGGACAAATAGACACTCTCCAAAAAGCCGAAAACAGCGTCATGAGTCCCTTTTCCCATTTGAAATCCAAACTGATTTGCAGATAAAATGCAATTATGTTGCAAAAAAGATAAAATTCTGATTTTTGCAAGTTTTTCAACTATCTTGGAGAGGGTAGATAATATAGAAATTGGACGAAAATTACAAGGCTCACTCACATCTCCACCCTTATAAAGAGGGATAACCACTGCCTCCTTCAAACATGCTGGAAAGATGCCATTATGAAAGGAATTGTTTATGGCAGAAGCAAGGCATTCAATGCTGAGTCAGGCAAAAGGAGTAGTAATTTTGATGATATTCCATCAGCTCCAGCTGATTTATGGTTTTTTAAGCTTTTAATTGCATCTTTAACATCAGTAAGGCTAACAGGATAAAAGAAAAAAGAATTTTGAACTGACACTTGTTGAATATAATGTAAAGGATCAATATTAGTATTCACATCCTTGAGCAATAAATGAGGAATATTACAGTAATAATCATTTAAACTATTTGGTCTTACTTCTGGTTCTGAAACTTTCTTGTGAGAATGCCTGAAGTCATTTATAATTGACCAACATTCTCTCTGCCTATTTGAGGACATATTCAAGCGGTCACTATAATATTTAACCTTAGCTGCTTTTATCGTCTTTCTATATAGACTACGATATTTCTGATGATAAAGAATAATGTTTGCATTAGTTGTAAACTTGCACAGCTTAGCCAAAAAACGGAGGTTTTTAGCTGAAGTTCTGAGGCCTGCTGTGACCCATGGTTTTCTATTTTTCATTTTAAGCCTCTTTTTAGGAAAACACTGATTGATCTTGTCACATAGCACATGAAATAACAAAGTAAACGGGTCAGGAGCCATTTCAACTGCATTCCAATTAACCAAAGCTGCAGTAGAAGAAAAAGCATTAAAATTTGCTCTGCTGAAAATTCTTCCTATATAATGAGATGAAGGAAATACAGTGTTGCATGGAATCCTAGCGAGAATGGCTTCATGGTCAGAAATACCAGATGAGAGTACTCTACATGACACATCATTTAAATTTGTACACAAATAATCAATAGTAGTTGCAGATGAGGATGTTATACGTGTGGGTGAAAGAACATGCATCTTCAAGTCATAAGATTCCAATATACTTAAAAGGGATGTATGATATGATGGCAAGCTTACATCAGTGAAGTTAATATTAAAGTCACCAGCCAATATAACTATGGAGTGTAGAGACAATTGGGATAATAGAGAATCAAGTTTGTCCAGGAACATACCAATATCTCCTGTGGGTGGTCTATAAACACAAAGAACATATAAATTAAATCGCTTACAAAAACAAAGGGAGAATTCAAAAACCTTCTCCAACAGAAAGCTGTCATACTTATTAATTTTACAGAAAAAAGCTTCGTTTGTTTAACTAAAATAGCTGTTCCTCCATGTATGGAGTGTTGCCGACAAAAAATTGATATGGGAATATAATCAGATATTAAGAAACATTCATTAGGCTTTAACCAGTGCTCAGTTAGTAATACAATATCAGGAAAATCACATGAATCAAGTAAAAGATGAAGCTCGTCCATTTTATTTCTTAGTGACTGTATACAGGGTGTCATTGAAATGGTGTAAAAAAATTCGGGGGATGATAGTACTCCTAAAAATTTTAAAAAAAGTTCCTATAACTATAGGGCGGAAAATGCATATTAAGGGAGTTAGGGGCACTGAAAGGGTAAATTTAAAAAACGGTTTTTTGAAATTGTAGGCTTAAAAAACGAGATAAAATTTCGAAAAAAAATCCTCTGCCATAAATTTTGACCCAAAATCAAATGGTGATACTGAAAAATAATTTGGAAAATCGGAAAGGGTAGTTTTTGCAAGGGTAGGGGGTTAATTTGTGAATAACTTTTTTTAGGTTATTTTTTTCGCAACGTGGGTTCATTTTTTAAAAACTACATACTTTTTCCTACAAAAAAGGTACTCTTGTTGCACATCGCCCAGAACGATGGTTTTCGAGAAAATTGAAGGCAAAAAGTTTGCTCTGATGGGCTGCTAACTGGTTAAACAACATAAACTTATGAAAGTTATGGGGTTTCAAAAGTAAACAAGTAGTTATTAAATAATTAATTGAAAAATCTAAATTTCATGATTTTTAAAACATCGTATTGCTTTAAAAAAACGAAATAAACCAATTACCAAAATTCCTTATTAAATGCATACTTATTTGATTCATTAGCCTAGTTTACACCGCGAGTACCAAATATTCAGTACGCGGACTAAAACCTCTACATATTCTCAAACCTATTAAGTCACAATTTGGAATAATTTACGTGTAAACTTGTCAACTCGCGCACGTTGAGTTTTTAAAATTTTTAGGAGTACTATCACCCCCCGAATTTTTTTACACCATTTCAATGACACCCTGTATTTAAAATAAAACTACTGAAACTTTTCGCATGCTTATTTTCAATGTTATTTATAGAATGTGAGTGAGCTTCATCTTCTGTGTATTTATCTATAAAAAAGAATCCCTATCACAGTCAGTATCTAGAGGTCCAGATTGATTACGTGGTTTTATTGTGTACACATTTTTTGATAAAATGCTACTTTTGAAATGTTTTAAAATATGGGTATACAGTAATGATGCCAAATCTGATCCAAAGTTGCTGGCATGATTAGACTCTAAAATTCTATTTAGATTAATATTATTTGCGTGAAATATTCTATAGAGAGCCTTATTGCTATTATAAATTACATTATGGTTTGGATACATGTAAGGGCTTGTCATCACTAAACTATTGCTGTGTAAATGTTAAATTTTCTTAAAATATCGAATGATGAGCAAATACCATTTAACATTAAAATCAACATATCATTTTCTGTAAATTCCTTAACCATAGATGATGCAGTATAAATCAGTTCATTGTTTGTACTTCCTGGCTTCAGGAAACACTGGACTTTGTAGTTAGCTTCAAACTTCAGACGCAATTTCTTCAGGAACACTCTACTACAGTTTCCACCCACAAAAAGAAGCCTAGGTCGATTATCAACGGGTGAATTTGGCCTACATGGCAACTGTGTTGGATAATTTATATTAACGAATTTAGATATGTTTTGCTGTTCCTTTAATGCACAAATATCGGAATAGCAAGTATCTTTTTCAACTTCCAACACCTTTATTGACTGGATCATATTCTTATTCATCTTGGTTAAATCATTAACTTCCATTTGTAACATATTTATTTGCGTCTTATAGGTTGCAGATTCATTTTCTAATGTTTTTATTGTTACAATTAAATTTTTATTTAAGGTATTTAACTCATTGATTTTTATATTGAAATTTATTTTTTCCTCATCACATACTTTTAATAGTGACAGTAACTCACATTCTTTAGTTTTTAAATTTGTTAATTCAATTTTAAGTTCATCATTAAGTTTGTGTAGATTATCTAGGGAAAAAGAAAACTTCTTTTCGGCCTCTGACACTTCATCTTCAAACACCAAACTGTTTCGTCTCATTCTTTCTATATGCCTATCCTTTTCTTTTAGTTCAATCAATAATTCATGAATCTTCTGCTCGTAAGACTTCTTTTCATTCTCATTTTCATTAAAATTTATTTGACATTTTTCTGAGCATAAAATTTTGTAGCCTCCCATTTTTATGGCATCAGAATTTCTATCCAAACAACTTGGGTGGAATATAGACATACAAAAGATGCAGCAATAATTTGAAAACTCCTTTTTTTGACAGCATTTGAAATTACGATTCATTTTAATAAATTAAGGAATATATAAATACGGTTAGACAGGAATTGCTAGCCAAACAGGAACTTGAGCCTGAGCGTCACCAGGAACACGCGTAAAACAAACACACTAGCACGTCCTAAGGTTGAAGTTCTATGGTTTCAAGTTAATGCCAGCAAAACAAGTCTAGTTAGTTAAAACAGGAAATATTTATAAAACAAAAAAATATTGACCTGTTAATTAGGAACACTTGTACGGAAATATAGCACGTCGATGTGGTTGTAAAAAAAAGAATCAAAACAAATCAAATCAAAACAAAACAAACAAAACTGAGTACCGGCGTAGCCTCCTACGAACTTAAACACGACCGTCACGTATGACTGCTAAACTGATACTGTAATGAAATGTAGTATGCATTGAACAAGTATCTATAGATGAGGGGGAAATCTATGTCAATTGTTTTAGAAGAGAAGATAAATATTCTACTGTTTTTGCTGCTCGAGAAGAACCAACTACAGAGATTGAGTTCAGCTCAATAGTAGCAATTTTACCAGACCCCCAAATTAAGTTGGAAAAAAGAAAATTGCTGTATATTTTTCCTGGCTATGTTAGTGTATTTGAAAAATAGACCATAATTAGGCAAAAACTGAGTTAACTAGAGTTAAGTTTTTTATTTTTCTTTATGTTTTTTTAAGAAGTGGCTTTGTAGGCATTTTTTCTTTAATAAAAACTACTTTCAAATGTTAAGTATTATTTAATGGTGTATTTGTAAATGTTGCACATGGGGTAATTGTAAATGACAGATCTTGATATAAAACTACCATAATGTTAGTCAAGGAAAAATTATTATCGGCCCATTTGTTTCCAATTACCCTTTGTTTTGAAACATTATCACCCATATTTAGACTAAAATTAATTTATATTTACCCCAAATATCAGGGGAAATTGTAAGTAGCACCGGGTAATTGTAAATGAACCATAATTCCATAAATCTGCAAAAAACTTGATGGAAACCATCTTAGATCAAAAGTAAAGACTCTAAGGAAGGCTATAATATATCCTATGATTTTCAAATTATTTACAAATATTAAAATATATTTAAAAATATTGACATTTGTAAAAATTGCATATTTCATTTACAATTACCCCACTTGACCCTAACTATATATGTACATAGTTTGAAATGTTTTAGTTTTTTAATTGGAGTAAATTTATTCTTAATTTATTATATTGTTTATTATATTGTTATATTGTCTATAGAATCATGAGATTTATTAATTTCTTATTAATTTTCATAACTATGTTGTTTAGAAATTTGACAAATTTTTTTTAGTTACTTAAGGAATATTGTTTATTTTTTTATTGTTATGGTTAGGTTATTAATTTTTGTTGCAATTTATTTCGTTCATGGGGACATCCCATATATAAATAAATAAATAATACATGAAATTAAGGCACTTAGTTACAAGAAAAGGTAAAAACCAATTTTTCTTAATCCTATATAAAACAATTTCCTCTTTTTAGTCATAATTTATAAGTTTTATGCATAATTTATAAGTTAAATAATCTTAAAATAAAGATCTTCACAGACTGTTTGTTAAATTTTATTGTACTTTTTTATTATTATCATAACTTTTTTTCAGCAACAGTATTTATGTTCTTGTTAAGATGTCATAACTTTGTACTTGTTTATATTTTTCGACTATATTTATATGTTTTTGTATGTATTTGATTTTAAAATTGCGTAATGACTTATAGGTATGTAATTTTTTTCTTTTAATCTCCTAATTGCTATTGAACTGTATTTTTAACTTCTGCATACACTGTTTTTCTTGGTTTAATTTTGTGACTTGTGTAAGACTGTAAGGTTACTAGCATCAATAAACTACTACTACTAATTTTGCCAAAACTACAAAATTTTCAATTGCAAAAAAATAAAAACAGTTGAACTGGCATAGTTGGAATCTGAACCCAAGCTGCCTGACTCATAGTTAACTCATTACCACTAAGCCATAAAGCACTTACAGCGACTTTTTGAAAACAAGTTTATATTGTACATAGGTAGGGTAATTACGGCCGTTTGCCCACCGGCCCCAGTTTTCGACCATTTCAAATAAAAATCGATAAAAATAGGCACACTGAAACATACTTAATGTGTTGAACTCCGCCACTGGGTAGCTAAACACCCATATACAAGATATTGTCGCCCCCTAGCGTTGTAAAAATAAAACATCAAATCATCAAAACATAATTTGAAAACATCAAATCAGTTATTTAGCCTAACGACAACATGTAGCCATTTTGTGTAAAATTTTTAGTGCTACAGCCTTCACGAAATAGTAAGTAGAATAGTATATGTTCTTGAAATATGTAGTTTTTTGGTTATTGCTGGACATTCAGTTTATATAGGTTATTAAAAATATAGTTTTATTAAAAATATAGTTTATATAAGTTAAAAGAGATTTTTTGAATCATGCTTAAAATTTCCGACTGTACAGTGAACTGGTATTAAAAAATCGGATAAATTCATTTTCCGACCGACCCGGTCGAAAACTGGGTTAGAAATTTTAAACTATTTCTTCTTTCTTTAGACAATTGGTTAAGCGTATAGTCTATTTCACTCTTTTTTACTGATATATGATATGAAGAATATTTCTACCAGTTTCCGACCATACTTTTTTAGCACCAAATTTAAAATTTTATTGAAGTGGTCGATAAATAGAATTTTGCTAACCAGTTAACGACCATTATACAAATACATATTGTTATGCATACGATAATAGGTTTTTTTTTCGACCACTAGAAAATTCTATTTTTGTAAATTAGGTTTTTTTTAATTTGTAGATTCAAAATGGCAAGAAAAAATAAGAATAAAGAAATCAAAATTAAAAATAAGGTAATAAAACCTGACAAAAAGAAGAAAAGGTTTCAGTATTCTGAAGAATGCTTAAAACAGGCACTGCTTGAGATTCAAGAGAATTTGGAGTTCCAAAAACCACTTTGCAGGACCATAAGTCAGGAAAGCTTTCTAAAACTCCGAGAAAAAACGGACCTCAACCACTGCTTACCATGGAAGGGGAAGAAAAAAAAGTTCAATGGCTTATTCATTTAGCCAAATCAGGATTTCCTGTCAAAAAAGAAGACCGTCTTGATACAGTAAAGGCAAAAATACGGAAAAAGAATCGCTATTTAAAAATGGAAGACCAGGACAAAAGTGGTATGCCAGTTTCTTAAAAAGGCATCCTATAATAGCCATAAGGGAAGCAGAAAGTATCAATAAAGCAAGGGCTATAATCAGCGAAGAAGGCATTAGGTTATGGTTTGCTGATCTTAAAAATTTCTTGACAGAAACAAACAACCTAGATGTATTGGAGGATGGAATATTGAATGGTGATGAAACTGGTTTTTCTCTGTGTCCAAAAACTGGAAAGGTATTAGCTCCTCGAGGATCCAAAAATATTTACACAATAAAAATTGGTAATGAAAAAGACAACATTACAGTTCTTCTTGTATTTACTGCTATTGGCCAAGATAGCACCTCCGTTAGTGTTAGTCCCCTATATACGGCCACCAAAGGCTCTAGTCGACAACATGCCTCCAAATTGGATTTTAGGTAGATCAGATAGTGGAGGGGTGATAATTTTTTTGAATATGTGGCAAATGATTTTACCGAATGGGTAACACAGATAAATTTAAAACGTCCTATTTTACTGTTAATTGATGGCCACCGATCACATGTCTCTTCAGCTAAGTGAGTTTTGTGATCAAAATGGCATTATACTATATGCTTTACCAGCTAATACAACCCACATCTTGCAGCCTGCAGATGTCAGGGTGTTTAAGCCTCTAAAAAGTGAGTGGAAGAACATAGTAAGGGCTTGGCAAAATGTAAACCACACAGTAAATAAAATGAATTTCTGCCCACTACTAAAACAGGCATTTGAAAAAACAAATTATAAATGGTTTTAGGAAATGTGGTCTATTTCCATTTCAACCAGATAATGTTGACTACATAAAATGTGTAAAAAAATTCTGGTCAGAGCCAGAAATTAATGCAGGAATCGACAGGTAACAAAATATTTCCGAGATACCTCAATACGAAAATAATAGAAAAAGTTAGGACAAACTTATCTGGGCATGGGATTGATGTAGATTTAGTCCTTAAAGAAATATCAAATCTTCAAAAAAAGGAAAATGAATCTGAGAATTTAGTGGGTGCAGTGCTTCCAATGGACGCATTCGAGATTGAATATAACACAGAAGTTATCTTTGAAGATATTGAGAGAATGGAAGAAGACACAATCGGAATCTCTCTTGGTTTGTGATCAGAAGAACAACAAACTCATTCATCTAATCTGGTTTTTACAGTTCATAAAGATTCCATAAGAAATAATAGTACTCTGAATAAATTTGAGGATTCTCTTATTACATCAGATTGCTCCATTACTGAACCTAAAAAACAGAACAAATTGTTAACCATTTGGTAAATACAGGAAATATTCAAGACATTAACAAAGAAATATACCTAAATGGTAATGAAAAAAAAAGACAAAAATGAAAACAAAGTTGACAAAAATGCGGAAAAAGGGATTTCTGATAAAGGGTTATCAAAAGAAAAAATAATTGTGGAGCAGACTGACAAAATTCAATATGTGCCCCTAAATGTTTCAATGGACAACACTTTAAACTTCAAAAATATTCCGGAAAAAGAAAGCAAAGACAATAAAGACAAAATGCCCAGATCTATAAGCAGTCAGGCTTGGAGAGCTCTTCAAAATAAAAAAGAAGAAGAAAAGGCTAAAAAAGCTGAAAGTATTTTTTTTTCCAAGTACTTTATTGTCGAAAATTTGGTACATGTACACTAATTTTATTGACAAAGCTTCAGAAAATAAATACAATCAAATCAGATTTTACAAAACAAATATAAAAAACTTATACAACATATAAAATGCCTAAAAAAAAAAAAAAAATGCAAGAGAAAAATGTTACAAAATCTTTATAAAACAAAATATATGCATATAGACAAAGGTAGCAGAGATAAAGGGACACATAAAGGTATGTTCAAAATTAAAATTAACAGATTAAAACCTTAGCATCTACTACAGAACATCCTCAGTCTTAAAAAAGTCTTCAATCGAATAATAATAATAATAATAAGCCTTTATTTCCAACAGGCAACTTGCCCAATAACAGGAAACAGTTGCAAAACAATGAAAAATATAGTTAAAAAAAAACACACACAAACAAACCTAAAAGAATGAAAAGAAAAGAAAAAGAGTAAAGTAAAGTCACATTCTCAAAAGTTATCCAAAAAATTAGAACAAATAACTATTAATATGATATAAAAACCCAATTATAAAAGTTTGACAAGATAATCACATGTTCAACAAAATTAAATTAAATTAACTGCAATATACCTACTAACTATAACTTAAACACATGGGCCCTAAGATATCGATAATCACATGAACCGGAGAGAAATTTATATCGCACATGTGACAGATCCGATTAAATATAGCGCATATTGTATATAGTGGCGATTTCAACAGGATGTTAGTATGAGGCCTTGGCAGAAAGAATGTTAGGGGATGTCTAGCATTAAGCATAGGTACCATGAAACGTACACCAGAAAGAAGTACAGGACTATCAATGAATCCATTCAGTAACCCATGCAGGAATTTTACAGAGAAGATCATTCTTCTGAGATGTAATGGATGTAGATTGAAGCGTTCCAATAGTTGCCGATGATCAAACCCTCTTACCGGATATATGCCATCCTGCCTGAAGGCCAAAAACTTAGCAAATCTACGCTGAACAGATTCAAGGAGACCAACATGATTCTGATAGAGCGGGTTCCATATAATGCAGCCAAACTCCAGTTTTGATCTCACAAAGCAACAGAAAAGCAGTTTTAATGTAGACTCCAAAGTAAAACTCTGAGAACTTCTAATTATGAACCCAAGCCTTCTCAGGGCTGACTTGACTATGTTATTGAAGTGTGGAACGAATGTAAATTCAGAGTCAAAGGTTATACCAAGATCAGTAATTTGCTCTAATCTACTCAAAATTGTATCATTAATAAAGTAATTAAAATTTAAGGGTGTTTTTGATCTATAGTAACAGACCACACTACACTTAGCCGCATCCAAGCCTAACCTGTTAACAGCACACCATACCTCCAATGTATTTAGACAGTTCTGAAGAAAAACACAATCCTCCAAACCATATACATTTAAATATAGCTTCAAATCATCGGCAAAAGCCAGCCTATGACAAGTGAGTGACTCAATCAAGTCATTTATAAAAAAAACTAAACAGGAGCGGACCCAGGTTCGAGCCCTGTGGCACACCCGACGTTACGTTAAAAAGTTTCGATTTAAAGCCCTCATATTCAACATATTGAGATCTACCAATCAAGTAGGAATGAAATAAATTAAATAATCTCCCTGAAAAACCATACTGAGTTAATTTATGCAGCAAAATATAGTGATCTATCCGATCAAAGGCTTTTTGGAAGTCGGTATAAATAACATCGACTTGAGTATTAACATCAAGTGATTCACAGATGTGGCTAGACAGACAGGATAAGTTAGTAACACAAGATCGCCCGCTAAAAAATCCATGCTGGTCTACAGAGATGAGTTCTTTTGCGTGACTAAATAGCGACCGATTCAGGATAATTTTTCAGGATAATCGAAAATTTTTGAGAAGTTACAGAGTAATGAGATTGGCCTGTAGTTCACGATTTGATCAGAGTCCCCAGCTTTTAAAATAGGTATTATTTTAGCAGTCTTCCAAATTTCAGGGATTTGTTCTGTTGACAGTATTAAGTTGAAAATGTAGGTCAGCGGATCAGCCAGGACACCAATGCAATCTTTAACCAAGAAGCTAGGCACACCGTCTACGCCAGATGTTAACTTATTTTTAAGTTTTTTACTGGCCAAAATAATCTGGGAAGCATCAACGTTGGAAATGTCAAAGTGGGGCACATTATCAGACGTCAATGAATGGTTAATGAAATTTGATTGTATAAATGCCTCACCAAAGAACAGTGCAAAAGCATCAACTATGTCTTGTGGGTCTTTAATTACCACGTCATCGGGTAGCCTGATCATACCAGGAATCCTGGTGCCAGCCTTCTTAGAACCAATAAAATTCCAAAAGCTAGATGGGTCCAAAGAAATATTCCTTTCTGTTTTTTATATATACAACTTATATTCATTGCGTATTTGTAGTTTGATAAGGCGTCTAAGAGAATGGAATTTATTTTGAAAGAATGGAGAATTGTACTATGATGGAGAAATGGAGAATTAAGTCCTTGAAAGCCTTTTCTTTCCTATAAATGTTCCTAATCAATTCTCGAGAATAATAATTTGGAAATCTTCTTTTACGTTGCTGCTTAAGAGGAATGTGTGCGGCAAATATGCCATTCAATATATCATATAGGGCTCCACATGCATCATTAACGTTAGAGGATAAATACACAGTAGACCAGTCAGCTTCAAGGATCGAGTCATAAAGGAGATGGAAGTTGGCCTTTCTAAAATTAAAAGAATGAGATAAGTTTTTATTAAGCTGAAAATTATGCACACGTTGGCCTGAGACGGTAAAATCAATATCCAGTGCAGGGTGATGCAAATCCTCCAAGACAAAAGGCACGTCACTACGCGAAACAGTACAGGTGAAGTTAGATAAAACAAGATCCAATAGTCTGTTATTATAGTTTAGGATGTGATTACACTGAACAAGATTAAAAGTGTTACCAAAATTATTCACAGCAATAGACTTTTGACTAACATGATTACCTGTAGGTGAGTTAATAGAGAAATCAGACACGTTAAAATCGCCCACTATTATTACATTATGGTTTAGCTTTGATATTAAAAGTGTAAACTGATCCAGAAATTGCTCGAAAATTACAGATGTGATAGATGGTGGGATGTACAAAACAATCATGTAAAATATCTGTAACCTAATAGTAAATTTACAGCCCACAACATCGATAGAGGGCGCAATACTGTTGTAAAAATCAGACAAACTAATTTTTTCAGACACAATGTTTTTAGAAACTCCACAGAGAACTCCGCCACCTCGTGTGGCAATTACGGATTCAAATTTTCGGTCCGACCGGTAAACATCATAGGTCCTTGGAAATATTTCACCACTAGATATCTCTGGCCTCAACCATGTCTCGGTGATGCATATGGTGTGAAAATCCTGAGCAATGGCGGCAAGAAAAAAAGTCTCGGTTTTAGTGTTAAGACCACGAACATTTTGATAAAAACAAGTTAAGTGGGCATCACTAGCATGTGAAAATAAAGGCGAATCTAGTTTTTTGCTACAATTCTGGGGGAACCATTGATGTATCTTATATAAAGATTATTTTCTCCTTCCTCTTTGCGTCGCTTTAACTCCGATCTGGCTGCCATAAGCTCATTGCGCTGCCGAGGCGTCATGTCTGTCTCGATGAAGAATTTACCGACAGTCTTCAATTTGTTCTTCAAAACAAGCCTAACATCGTCTGTACCACCAAGGATCACCCTAACAGCCTGCCGCCCGTTACGATTCGGCTTTAACAATAACTCTAATTTCACTGGATGATATGCTACCACATTCTCTGCAAATAACTTTCTTGCAGAAATCGCACGGATACCCAAAAAGTTCATTTTTGATTTCCCTGAATGAGCAATTCTTACTGCACATATAACAAACTCCACTACCAGACATTTTTAATAAACTTGAATTATCGATATTACCAGCCCAGCTCCACTTGAAGATTGACAGATTATGTGGATAAGAGCACACATGTAATATGGCAGCCAACAGCTGATATGGATTAGTGCGCCCGGTAAAAACAGAACAACTTAATTCTTCAGCCCTAATTCAAGCGCTTACAACTGGAATAACAGCTGGTGACCCAAAACTAGACACGAGAGACCCAAATTGAACGGAAAAAGGCGAATGAATCACTTCCCGATGAATAAAATCGAAAAAGAAAAACTTGTTAACGTTGTCGACTTTGACGTTCACACTGTTCCTGTTCTAAATCAAAAAATGGGGGGTAAAATTAGAATAGTGGACTGTATTTTTATAGGTGGAATGAAATATTACGACGGTTAAGACAACCCTATTAAAGTGGTGGCCTACCTTGCTGTCGCTTCTTTTTCTATCCAATTCAAACTGCTTGTCCCACAGGTTATAAAAGGCTTTTAGAAGCAAATATGACTTCAGTTTACAACGAAACTGGCGCAAAGACTGAACACTTCTTAATTCCACGCTAATGTGATTATAAATCATTAAACCGCGATATATAAATGAATCTTTGATAGATGTAAAATGAGGAATAGGAAGGGGAATATTATTAATCTGTCTGGAAGGATAAGTGTGATGTCGGATTGGAAAACTGTTCTTATTTTTGAATATTAAACATGCAGTTTCCAAAATAAATAATGATGGTAGGGTCAAAATACAGCTCTCTTTGAAAAAATTACCACAATGCATTCTAGAATGGGCCTTAAATAAACTTCTGACAGCCCTCTTTTGCAGCACAAAAACAGACTGAAACAGATAATTTGAACATGCACCCCAAAATGGAAGAGCATACCTTAAATGCGACTCGAACAAAGCAAAGTACACATCACGAGCAACATCTCTCCCCAGTTCATGAACGGTTGCCCTAACAGAGAAGCAGCCAGAAGCAAGTTTTTTATTTAACTTTATTATATGGTCAGAAAACTTTAAATCTTTATCAATGACTAAACCAAGAAATGCAGAATTGTCTACCATGTCCAATGCGTTCTCACCAAAATCAAGACTCTCAGCTTGAAAATTGAAACCAATAATATGGGACTTTGACATATTTAAGCAAAGTTGATTGGAATCACACCAATCACTCGCGACCAGACAAATAGCACTCAAACCACTTCAGTGCAACACCCCTAACTCCATAAGCAGAAAGCTTCTGAAGCAGTATCCTATGACTCACACAATCAAAAGCTTTGGACAAGTCACAGAACACCGCCGCAGTCGCCTCTCTTCCATTAACACCCTGGAGAAGTTTGGACAAGAAATCAAACATAGTGTCAGAGGTGCTTTTCCCTGATTGAAAACCAAATTGTTCATCTCGAAGAACCCCTTCCCCCAGAAGAAACCTTAAAAGACGATCCTTCATAAGTCTTTCAATTAACTTAGATAAAGTAGACATAATTGAAATCGGCCTATAGCTGGATGGACTAGAACAATCATCACCCTTATAAAGAGGCAAAATTTTTGCTAATTTTAGGCAAAGAGGAAATGTGCCTGACTGAAATGAAATATTAATAGCATTAGAAAGAGCCTGAATAGCACTCAAAGGAAGTTTTTCCAATAAATTCACTGAAATACCATCGTCACTAGATGCCCTTTCTTTTTCATCGATCCTATAGTGCAAAAAATCTCTCTGGGAGTAGTGGGGCTGAGGTAAAATGAGTTTCCACTAGTGGTAGGTGAAAATTTGAGAGGGTCATAAGTGGAAGAGAGACCCTTTGTGAGGATATCAGCAACCGAACAAAAGTACTTATTCAATATGTCAGAATCAATCTGCACTTCTTGAGAGCCATCACTTTTGGACACAACCTCATTAACAATTGACCACTCTTCGTGTTGCTCATTGGAGGAATATTTCAAACGTTTGGAATAATAGAGTCTTTTCGCCTCACACACAACTTTCCGGTAAACTTTTCGATATCTCGAGAATAGCGACAATACAAAATTATTTATCAGGTAGAACTTTTTTAAAATACCAAAAAATCTAAGATTACGACCGGAAATGCGAATACCAGGAGTTAACCATCTTTTCCGGTCCCTAAATCGATTTTTTAATGGGTGAACGGGAAAGTATCTATCAACTAACTTTGAAAGAGATGCGTGAAATGAAGCAAGAGCATCCTGCTCACAAAATATTGAGTCCCAATTAAAAGACCGACATCCTGTGTCAAAAGACCGGAAGTTCCTTGTGCTGTAAATTCTACCCAAACCTCTGGATTTGTATCTTTTTCTGAATGGCACCTGAGCCAGGATGGCATTATGATCAGACAAAGCTGGATCAAATACATTACAAATTACATTCTCCTGTATATTGGAGGCAACATAGTCAATGGTTGTTGATGTGGTACCTGTTACACGCGTAGGGCTGTTAACATGCATAGAAATATTAAAAGAGGAAAGCAAATTAATTAAATCCAATGTAGCCCTATTCTCCCCATCTTCAAAATCTATATTAAGATCGCCAGCAAGAATTATAGTATTTTTAGGAGAAAATTGGAAAAGGACTGGTGGCAACGTCGCCAAAGTGACGAGAATATTACGTTGTTTTTGCTCCTCAAAAATTTAGTGTTTTTATGCAGATTAAGGCAATAAAAATTGTTTAATTAATTTATATTACCTAGAAACTAGTCCATAAATTAGTGGAAAAAGTCTGTGATTTTCTAGACACATAACTTTAGAACTATTTAAATTCCTTTCTCGGGTCCGCATGTGAGAAACGTAAACATTGCGCAGTATAGCGAATATCAAGGCAACCTGCTTACAAGGTTGGTTGCGGTATTGCCGGCTTGTCGGATAAAACTGACTAATTATGGAATGCGATGTTTGTAAAAAAAACAGCTCGCAAATTGAAATTTTTGCTTGTGATGGTTGCAAAACTCGATTATGTAGAAATGAAGTGTTGTCATTGATAAATGCTTCTGAATACAAGGTTTTGCAGCTTAAATCAAAGCGGCACTTGAAATTCTACTGTGAAAAATGTACTAAAGGTGAATCATTTTCTCTATATCAATCACTAATTGAGGAGAAACAAAAACATATTGAAGCTAAAGAGAAGATTATCAGTTGTCTGGAAACAAATAATAAGGAATTATTACAAAAAATAGAGATGTTAGAGAAGAAGCTTCAAAATACGCAGAACGAGAGCAAGGGGACCTTTTCTGACGTGGTAAGGAGAGGAAAACCAGAATCTGTTGTTCTAATAAAGCCTGTTGATGAGCAGGATGGCATTTTAACCAAAAAGGAGATTAGGCAAAACGTAGATCCTTCTAAAATTGAAGTTTCGAAGTTTAGGCAAATTAAGGGAGGTGGTGTTGTAATAGGCTGTTCGGATAAAAACCAGATTAAGGATCTTCGTACACAATTGGAAAAACAGTTAGGACAAAAATACACTGTGGAGGTACCATCTTTGAAAAAACCAAAAATGAAAATAGTAAATATTAATAAGGATGATGTAGGTTTAGAAGACTCTGATAGTACAATAATAGATTTAATTGTTAAGTGGAATAACTTATTTGACGGGGAAGATTTTTATATGAAAGTTTTAAAAAAATCAGTAAATAATTTTAAAAATATAAATCTTATCCTTGAAGTCGATTCAATTACTCATAACAAATTATTAAGTCAAGAAAGGGTCAAACTAGGGTGGTCTAGGTGTCGTGTTTTTAATCACGTAAGTGTCCTACAATGTTTTAATTGCATGGGCTTTAATCACTATGGTAAGGATTGTAAATCACAACAAATCTGCTCAAGATGCTCTGGCAATCACTCTTATAAAGAAATGTCTAATGAAAAAAAATGTATAAATTGTATAAAATCTAAAAAGCCAAATGAAAACTTAGATGTTAGTCATGAAGCCTTAAGTCGAGAATGTCCTTGCCTATTGAGAATAATTAGCTTATATAATAAGAAGGTTGACTATTTATCTGACTGTGTATAAATCTATTTCAATATGAATAATATTAATAGCAATATGTCTGCCATTCTTAAAATGGCACATTTAAACTTAAGGTCGATTTTTACGGGATTTCAGGAGTTTGTGGATTTGGTAATAGGTAATGATTATGACATTATCGCAGTGACAGAAACTTGGTTAACTAATAACGTCTCGTCAAATGTGATTTCTATAACTGGTTACAATTTTTATCGCAAAGATAGGTCTACTGGCCGAGGTGGGGGGGTAGGATTTTTTGTTAAATCTCACTTAAAGGCTGAGATTCTTAACCTTAATATAGGTACAGATATAGATGGTTTTGAAAATATGTGGCTAAAAATTAATATAAACAGGGTCTCTATTACTGCTGGGGTCATATATCGTACTATGAATAATATTGGGGCTTGTGCAAATGCACTCGACAATATTCTACCAGAAATAATATCAACCTCTGACTATGTAACGGTTCTAGGGGATTTAAATATTAATTTTTTTAACAGCAATAATCCAATATCCGACATATTTGATGTTTTTGGTTTTACTCAGACCATTGATGAGGCTACAAGGGTCACTGATAGAGTATCAACATTACTAGATCCTATATTTTTTAGTGATGCAGATGCTGTTATGGATGTTGGCACCATCTCTGCTATCGGGATAAGTGACCATAAGTTGGCATTTTGTAACATACGCTTACCAAATCTTAAAAGAGTCCAGAAAATAATATCATTCCGCAGTTACAAACATTTTAATGAAAACCTTTTTAATACAGAGCTTTTACAAATACCCTGGGATAACATATATTATTTTCCAAATATAGATGACAAAGTACAATTTCTGACACAGAACCTAATAAAATTATTTGACAAACATGTACCAATAAAGACCGTCCGCGTTAATAAACCCCCAGCACCTTGGCTTACACCAGCTCTAGAGGCCATATTAAAGGAACGTGATAAGGCTAACTTAAAATATAAAAAATCAAAGTCATTAGCTGATTTTGAAGCTTATAAGAGGGCTCGAAACTTTGCACTTGCTTCTATTCGAAGGGAAAAAAAGGGCTATTTAAGTTTTTTGGAACAACAAAAAAATAGTAAGTTACTCTGGAAAAATCTTAAAAATATGAATGTAAATGTAAGCTCAAAAACTTCTAATAGTGAATTTCCACTTGACTCTGTTAATCCTGATAGTGCAAATGACTACTTTTTGAGTGTATTTAAAAAATCAAATAAATGTGACCAAAAAATACATTTCTATAACATAAATAAACTTAAGAACAACTTGCACTTTCAATTTAATATGATAGATTCCAGTTCAGTGAAAAAAAATATTTATTCCATTAAGTCCAATGCTTCTGGTCATGACAATTTGACACTTTTTATGATAAAGCTTAGCCTTCCTGCTATCCTACCTCATTTGACACATATTGTTAATTCTTGCCTAGAAGCTGGGTATTTTCCAGAGGACTGGAAAAAGTCCATAATTCTTCCTGTTCCTAAGACCAGAAAAGTAACTGCTGTGAAGGAACTTTGTCCCATAAGCCTGTTGCCTGTCCTATCTAAAATTCTTGAAAGAACTGTTCACACACAAGTATTAAATTACCTAAATCTTAATAATTTGCTCCCAGTTCATCAGTCAGGCTTTAGGTCTGGACATAGTACTACTACTGCTCTTCTGAACTTAACTGACAACATAATAAGGGCATTAGACAAAAATATTGCGGTTGTCCTAGTCTCCCTGGACTACTCTAAAGCTTTTGATCTGATAGACCATGATTTACTGTGTGCTAAACTAAAATATCTGGGCTTTGACGAATGCTCTGTCTCCTTTTTCAGGTGCTACCTGACAGATAGACAACAGCGCGTACAAATTGGTAACAAGTTTTCTTCTGCTGAGACTGTGATATCTGGTGTACCACAAGGATCTATAATTGGACCACTTTTGTTTCTAATATACATTTTTGACATTTTCCAGGTAATCAAAAATTCAGATTCACAGTCATATGCAGATGATAAACAGGTTTTGCATTATTTTGACCCCAATAAACCAGCAGAAGCTGAAGCATCTCTCAATGACGATCTAAAATCCATCAATGATTACTCAAGAGAACATAACTTAAAGATAAATCCTGAAAAAACAGAGGTACTTCTCTTTTGTTCAGAAAAGCGAAGAAAACTGCTAGAAGGTAGGTTGCACCTGAAACTGGGCGACACAACTTTGGGATTTTCTAAAAATGCGAAGAACTTAGGGCTTATCATTGATACTGATTTAAGGTTCAGAGATCATGTGAATAAGTTACTTCAAAAAAGTTATGTAAAAATGAAAGTTCTCTATGCCAACAGATTTATCTTAGACTTTAATATTAGGAAAAAACTCTGTGAAACTCTGGTTTTGCCAATTTTTTATTATTGTAATATAGTGTACTACCCCTGTTTAGATTTAGTGACAAAAAATAGATTGCAAGTTGTGCAAAATAACTGTTGTCGCTTCATATTTGGTCTGAGGAGATATGATCATGTCTCAGCAGAATTTAAACAATTAAATTGGTTAAATGTGTCGGGTGTGGTAAAGCATCATTTTGCTACTTTTCTAATGAGGTTGTTAATATCAAATATTCCTGTATATTTGAGGGAAAAGTTAGTATTTCGAACATTTATTCATAACCGTGAACTTCGTTATGGAAATCACTTTACTATGCCACAACATCATTCAGCACTCTTTCAAAGAGGTTTTGCCTATAATGCAGTATCTTTATATAACTCCTTAGATCCCTATTTAAGAGATATTAGTTTAAACGGCTTTAGGTCTCAGTTTAAAACTTATTTGTTAAATTTACAAAATACTTAGTGTCATTATGAATTATGTTTACTTTTCACTTCTTTTTTGATTTAGAATAGGGATGGTTAAGTGTAAGAGTAGCCTAAGGCTAAACTTCGCCATTTGTATTCTTTAACCTTAATCTTATATGTATATACCTATAAAACATTTAAATCTGTGTAATGTATATGCATGATTAATAAAAGACGATTTATTATAAATTTTAAAAGGAATTGTTCAAGCCTATCTAAAAAAGTACTTATACTACTATTTGGGGAACGATACATACAAACAATATAATAATTGGCTTTACCAGAATAAACAATTGAGAATTCAAACTCCTTTTCAACACAGATCATCAAAATCGCCAAAACCAACAAAGTCATCGCAAAAACATTGATGCACAAGAGCCACAGTGCCACCATATCCAATTCAAGACATTAACAAAGAAGTATACTTAAATGGTAATGAAAAAAAAGACAAAAATGAGGAAAAAGGGATTTCTGATAAAGGGTTATCAAAAGAAAAAATAATTGTGGAGCAGACTGACAAAATTCAATATGTGCCCCTAAATGTTTCAATGGACAACATTTTAAACTTCAAAAATATTCCGGAAAAAGAAAGCAAAGACAATAAAGACAAAATGCCCAGATCTATAAGCAGTCAGGCTTGGAGAGCTCTTCAAAATAAAAAAGAAGAAGAAGAAAAGGCTAAAAAAGCTGAAAGTATTAAAGTAAGAAGAGAGCAATGTGAGGCTGCTAAAATGAAAAAGGCAAAAGCAAATAAAGGAAAATTTAATATTAAAAAGAGTTTGAATATAAATGACCACAGCAATAATGCAGATGAAAAGGCAAATGTTGAAGAAAATAATATAATAAAATGCGCAGATTGCAGAGAAGATTTAATAAGTGACACTGAAGAGGATGACGAAAAAAACATAGGATGCAACCTTTGCCCTAACTAGGTTTCATCTTAAATGCACTGAATTTGTAGGTCTAACATATGAGGAGGGAGAAACCAAAGATTACACATGTTTTAAATGTTCCTAGTTTTGTCCTAATGTAATTTTTTGATATTTGTTTACTTATGTTATTTTTTATCTTGTTTTTTACTGATTTATTTTAGATCTATATATATATATATTTGTAAGTAATTTTTTCTAAAAAACGAATAAAAGAAGTTTTCCAATTAATTATAAAAATTTGCAATATTTATATTTTTTTAATTTTTTGTCTTAAATAATTATTTTTTATTAAGCTTTCTGCAAAAGAGTCGGTTGAAAAGTAGCAGTACTGGTTGACGAAAAACGGAATAAGTCGACCGAAAGCTGGAGTTATTCTGGTTTGGGTTCGGAAATGGCGGGTCAAAAACCCGAACAAAGGCTAATTTTTCTTTTTAATTTTTTTTGCATTAAACAAACATTTTGTTATGAATCATTGCTAAATTATAACATTACATTGTTTAGGTACCTCTTTTGGTTTTATTTATACCTCTTATACAACAAAAATTGTAAGAATTTGAAGTTTAATTTTGTACTAAATGGTCAAAAACCGGCGAAATTACCCTACACATTGTCATGATTTTTTTTCATTTTTTATAATTTTAATAAAGAAAATATTATTCATCCTCCAATTTTTTTTGCTTAAAATAGTCCAAAGAAGATTAGCTTACTATTTCATATTCAAAAATTTGAGATACCTAAAGTCGACTAGAACCAAAAAAACAAACTTGTCAAATTGTTAAAATGATAATATATTGTCAGTGGCATTCCTGCATTTTATCAATATTTAAAAGGCTCCTAAGAAATTTATTTTTAATAATTTCCTGAAAACTGGATTTAAAATCTATGTATAAAACCAATGAAAATATGTATTTGAAAATCAAAAATAAAAATTCAAAATTAGATGAAGCCAGGTCCATATTATTTACTAACATGACCCAAGGTTTAATTTGGGGGAGAGACAAATCACTCTTTAATATACTGGTTACTAATCGAGGAATACTAACTTCTAGTCTAATTCTATTAGACTTCATTCAGGTAAAACCAGTAAAAATTATTTAATGTGTGTAATATTGTTAACAGGTAAGAGAGCATTTAGGGGTTACATAGATACTAGTACATATTATAAACTTCACCACTTGTTAGAGATAGAAGTAAACTATGAAGACAGAAAATAATTAGCTTGGGGAGACCATTGCAATAAAACTTACTTAATATCATCAACATTAACATCATCCGTACGAATTTTCTTCACCGCAATATCTTCAGCATCCTCATTGATTCTCTTAACAATTTGCCTAAAAAAAAGTACCATATTACCATGTTTTCATGAAGGTTAAGATGGGGGCTACAAACCTCTTATCATCACCTTCAGATGCCGAGTTTTCTTCAACCACTCCCGAAGCATCTTCTGCATTTGCTTCGAAGCAATCGAACAACTCGTCTATGGAATCGGCCATTTTTTCACTTTTTACTGGATTTTTGCGGGAAACCGTAAAATAATGGAAGAAAAGACATCACGCGGTAACGAAACAGAACGAAAAGAGCGTTTGGAATCGGTATGCCGAGAAAATAGAAATTGATCTGTCAACAGTGTCATTCTGTCCACTAGGGCCATCTAGTGTTTAATGAAATAACATTGAAAATGATAGGCATGAGGAGGATGAAGGGAAGCTTAAGGTACGGATCCACTTGAAGTATTATTAGCGCTAGCACTTAAAAATTAAATATTGTATTATAAATTGTATAATTTAATAATATTGTATTATCAATATTGAATCATTAAAGTTTTTGATCCTTCTTTATTTTGGAGACACGTCAATAAATTAAGTAGGTCTGATTTCAATAGCATACATATGTTGCTCGTAATGGTCAAGATTGAATTCTCAATTGTTTATTCTGGTAAAGCCAATTATTATATTGTGTGTATGTATCGTTCCCCAAATAGTAGTATAAGTACTTTTTTAGATAGGCTTGAACAATTCCTTTTAAAATTTTCTCCTAAAAATACTATAATTCTTGCTAGCGATCTTAATATAGATTTTGAAGATGGGGAGAATAGGGCTACATTGGATTTAATTAATTTGCTTTCCTCTTTTAATATTTCTATGCATGTTAACAGCCCTACGCGTGTAACAGGTACCACATCAACAACCATTGACTATGTTGCCTCCAATATACAGGAGAATGTAATTTGTAATGTATTTGATCCAGCTTTGTCTGATCATAATGCCATCCTGGCTCAGGTGCCATTCAGAAAAAGATACAAATCCAGAGGTTTGGGTAGAATTTACAGCACAAGGAACTTGGATGCAGGATGTCGGTCTTTTAATTGGGACTCAATATTTTGTGAGCAGGATGCTCTTGCTTCATTTCACGCATCTCTTTCAAAGTTAGTTGATAGATACTTTTCCGTTCACCCATTAAAAAATCGATTTAGGGACCGGAAAAGATGGTTAACTCCTGGTATTCGCATTTCCGGTCGTAATCTTAGATTTTTTGGTATTTTAAAAAAGTTCTACCCGATAAATAATTTTGTATTGTCGCTATTCTCAAGATATCGAAAAGTTTACCGGAAAGTTGTGTGTGAGGCGAAAAGACTCTATTATTCCAAACGTTTGAAATATTCCTCCAATGAGCAACGCGAAGCGTGGTCAATTGTTAATGAGGTTGTGTCCAAAAGTAATGGCTCTCAAGAAGTGCAGATTGATTCTGACATATTGAACTCTCTCTTCCACTTATAACCCTCTCAAATTTTTACCTACCACTAGTGGAAACTCATTTTACCTCAGCCCCACTACTCCCAGGGAGATTTTTTGCACTATAGGATCGATGAAAAAGAAAAGGGTATCTAGTGACAATGGTATTTCAGTGAATTTATTGGAAGAACTTCCTTTGAGTGCTATTCAGGCTCTTTCTGATGCTATTAATATTTCATTTCAGTCGGGCACATTCCTCTTTGCCTAAAATTAGCAAAAATTTTGCCTCTTTATAAGGGTGGTGATCGTTCTAGTCCATCCAACTATAGACCGATTTAAATTTTGTCTACTTTATCTAAGTTAATTGAAAGACTTATGAAGGATCGTCTTTTAAGGTTTCTTCTGGGGGAAGGGGTTCTTCGAGATGAACAATTTGGTTTTCTATCAGGAAAAAGCACCTCTGACGCTATGTTTGATTTCTTGTCCAAACTTCTCCAGGGTGTTAATGAAAGAGAGGCGACTGCAACGGTGTTCTGTGACTTGTCCAAAGCTTTTGATTGTGTGAGTCATAGGATACTGCTTCAGAAGCTTTCTGCTTATGGAGTTAGGGGTGTTGCACTGAAGTGGTTTGAGTGCTATTTGTCTGGTCGCGAGCAGTCTGTGTACCTTAATGGTGACTTTTCTGGTAGGGAGTCTGTGGATTGTGGGGACCCCCCACAGGGGTCAGTTCTTGGTCCCCTTCTATTTCTTGTATACATTAATGATCTTATTACTCTTAGCATATGTGGACATTTTACATCGTTTACTGACGACACAACAATTTTATGGTCGAATAAATATCCCAAGCAGCTTGTCAGAAATGTTGCAGCCGATCTTCTGAAATTAAAGCAATGGTGTGATTCCAATCAACTTTGCTTAAATATGTCAAAGTCCCATATTATTGGTTTCAATTTTCAAGCTGAGAGTCTTGATTTTGGTGAGAACGCATTGGACATGGTAGACAATTCTGCATTTCTTGGTTTAGTCATTGATAAAGATTTAAAGTTTTCTGACCATATAATAAAGTTAAATAAAAAACTTGCTTCTGGCTGCTTCTCTATTAGGGCAACCGTTCATGAACTGGGGAGAGATGTTGCTCGTGATGTGTACTTTGCTTTGTTCGAGTCGCGTTTAAGGTATGCTCTTCCATTTTGGGGTGCATGTTCAAATTATCTGTTTCAGTCTATTTTTGTGCTGCCAAAGAGGGCTGTCAGAAGTTTATTTAAGGCCCATTCTAGAATGCATTGTGGTAATCTTTTCAAAGAGAGCCGTATTTTGACCCTACCATCATTATTTATTTTGGAAACTGCAGGTTTATTATTCAAAAATAAGAACAGTTTTCCAATCCGACATCACAGTTATCCTACCAGACAGATTAATAATATTCCCCTTCCTATTCCTCATTTTACATCTATCAAAGATTCATTTATATATCGCGGTTTAATGATTTATAATCACATTAGCGTGGAATTAAGAAGTGTTCAGTCTTTGCGCCAGTTTCGTTGTAAACTGAAGTCATATTTGCTTCTAAAAGCCTTTTATTCGATTGAAGACTTTTTTAAGGCTGAGGATGTTGTGTAGTAGATGCTAAGCTTTTAATCTGTTAATTTTAATTTTGAACATACCTTTATGTGTCCCTTTATCTCTGCTACCTTTGTCTACATGCATATATTTTGTTTTATAAAGATTTTGTTTGTAACATTTTTCTCTTGCATTTTTTTTTAGGCATTTTATATGTTGTATAATTTTTTTATATTTGTTTTGTAAAATCTGATTTGATTGTATTTATTTTCTGAAGCTTTGTCAATAAAATTCGTGTACATGTACCAAATTTTCGACAATAAAGTACTTGAAAAAAAAAAGATATTGTAAACTTATTTGCAGGTATTTTAAAACCAAATCAGAAACAGTAATGGTGTTTTTCTGGATCTTGTTATTGCATCTTGTGATGATGTTGGGGTTAACGACGTTGAAGAATTCTTTGGTTTCTGTTGATTCCCACCATCCGTGTTTAGGTGTTTTCCTTAAAAAGTAAAGAACATCCCAGACATTATAAGGTTACCTCAACTACCAGATTCAACTTCAAATAGACTAAAAACTAGAACTTTTTACTGATGTATAATATCTTTGCCTCCCAGAATTGGGAACATCTTAAGGTATTTACTGATGTTAATAATGTCACTGAGGCTTTTTATTCTACACTTGAAATGAAAATTTTGACAAATGAGTACCTCAGTCACGTTAAAAAGTAGAAAATATCCAGTGTGGTTTATCATTGAGATTATCAAACTTATTAAGTTTAAGTATAAACTTTATCCTAAATCAAGAAAATCCAGATCTCTCTACTGGAGATCCAGATACTATTCCACAAGAGTTTCGGTTAAATCTAAAGTTAAAGCCGCCTACACCAAGAGACGTGAAATTTGCGTTACGAACAAATCCCAGAATGTTTTGGTCCTTTGTGAAATCCTTGAGAGATTCGGCGGATATAATGAAGGAAATGACATTTGAAGACAGGATTTTTTCAGGTTCTCAAAAAGTTCGATTTTTTTAAGTCCGTCTATATTAATGATCACGACTTACCATGCTTGCCCTTTAAACCCATGTCCTTTTTTGTAGTCCTCGGGTTTTTGAAGATGAGATTAAACAGGCCTTCAACAAAATTAAAGAGAATAAGGCTACTGGTCCAGACGGCATTCCAGCTTATGTATTGAAGGGTTGCCGTGACCATTTGTTGAAGCCGTTAGGATATCTGTTTAATATTATTCTCCAAACTTCAAGTTATTCAGATAGGTGGAAAATTACCAAAATAAGTCCTATATACAAATCTGGCCCTAGAGATCAAATTAAGAACTACCGATCAATTACTATTATGAGCTCTATTTCTAAAGTCTTAGAATTGATTATTTTTGAGCGCCTGTTCAGTGAAATAGCTGCTCGCATTACTTCTTGTCAACATGGCTTCTTGCCCAAAAAATCAATTTTCACTCATCTTGTTTCATTCTGTCAATATGTCCATGAAGATATTAATGGAAAATCCCAGGTTGATGTTATCTATACAGATATGGAGAAAGCGTTTTGATAAAGTAAGATACTGTACAATACTGAAATCTTTATCACACTTAGATGTGTCTCCTTCTATTACGTGCCTAATCCAGTCATACCTCAGTTGTACCTTTCAATATGTTGAAATTAAAGGTTCCAAGTCGTGTATCTTTAAAAGTACTTCTGATGTTCCACAGGGCTCCAATCTTAGACCACTCTTGTTTTTGGCTGCTGTTAACGGTCTTACTTGTAATATTAAAAATGCAAAGAGATTATTGTTTTTGGATGATTTTAAGTGTTTCCTTTAGATTCAATCTGTGAATGATTGTCAGGCTTTACAAGATGAATTCTGGGATGTTGCGATCTGGTGCGAATTAAATAGTTTTAGATTAAATATCAGTAAGTGTGCTTGTATGTCATTTACCCTAAATAATAGTCCCATAATTTTTAATTACACCTTTAATGCTGAACAACTTTAAAGAGTACCCCAGCTGAAGGATCTAGGAGTGATTTTTGACTTGACTCTTTCATTTTCTAAACACATTTTATCAAAAGTAGAAAATACCCAAAAAATGTCTGGATTTATTATTAGAACCACCAAGGAGCTGAGTATTGAAGTGAGTCTTCATCTTTTCGATAGCTTAGTTTTGCCAGTCTTGTAATATGGGTCCATTATTTGGTCCCCCCCAGTACAGTATCTGGGTGGCAATGGTTGAAGGTCTTCAGAGAAAGTTTTTGAAGTGCATGTATTTTAGGAAATTTGGTATATTTTCCCAAAGAGGCTGTGATAATGATCATTTGTTGCAGATTTTTGAAAGACTGTCTCTGAGTAAGAGAAGAATTAGAATATTTTTGTGCACTTTTTTTAAAATACTGAAAAATAAAATAGATTGTCCTGAGATTCTTAGTCAGTTACCTTTTGCTTTAAACAAAATTAACACTCGCCATCCATTAATTTTTTATCTGGCTTATCCACGAACCAACCTCTATAGGAATTCTCCCATTTAAAAACTTTTAAAAATCATCTAAAACAAACATCTAAAAATATTTTAACTTATATGCTTCCGATATTGACATTGATTCAACTAGTCTGAATCAATTAAAAAAAATAATACTAAATAAACTAAAACAGAATTGAACTTGTCAGTGATAAGTTGGGTATTTGTTATTGTAATATTATTTATTACAGTACTTTTTATGCTATATAAAGTTATGTATATTTATGTAGTTACCTATGTTAAGTTAGTATCTGTAAGTGGCATTGTAACTGTAATATAAATAAATAAATAAAACTACATACGGGAAACCTGCCAGCAAGGTTCCTGATTATAAGTTTGATTAGAGTCTGGACTTTATATTTCTACTTATTTTTATTTGACGAAATTTTACGCCTTCCTAACAGAAACTCTTTTGGCCCTAATGGTATCTTACCCGTTCTCCTTAAAAAACTGCATATGTACTCTGAGTAAGTCATTGCACCGCCTTTTCAATCCTTTGCTTGACATAGGCAAATTTCAATAGGTAAGCTTTTAAATACGAATTAAAATGGCAATAGAACTGATATTTGTAATAATAAAGGTATACGTATTCAGCCTTTAATTCCTAAGGTATTTGACAGGTTGCTTTCTATACAATGTTCATAACATTGCAAGCGATTGCTTAGCGATAACCAACATAGTTTTTCTCAGACTAAATCTACGATGACTAACTGATTGACCTATTATAGTATAATTTGATCAGTCTTTTTGAGAGGCCTTTAAAGGTTGATAGTGTGTAAGCAGACATCCTAACGACCCCTTTGATATGGTTGATCATGATCATCATGGTTAGGAAATTTGGGGCTATGGACCTTTAGATTTTGGTCAAATTTAGTCATAGTTTGGTCATATACAGCTAGTTGAATATTAGTGAACTATAATTATTCTAGTATTACTTTTATATTATTATATTATACAGGGTGTCGATTTGAAAACTTTCAATGCAAATACCTCTGAAACTAAAAAAGTTAGAAAAGCACAATTTGGTACAAATGTTAAATAGGTAGGAGGGACTCCATATTTTGATTAAAGGGCAAGTTACCCCTTGAGCCCGATGCACCCAACCCCAAAACTTTAAATGGCACCCCTGTTTTGTGATACTTTAAATTTAAGGTCTTTTGGAGTAGTATTCACCTGCACCCATTAGAATTTGTTCGCCGCCAGGTTCTAAATGTTATTTTATTTAATTAGATACTGAAAATGGCTTCTATTTTGGGCCTAACGAAAATATAATCTATTTTCAAACTCATTTCTTAAATTTTGGAACACTTTTCTCCGAATAGATGCACATTCTATAATAATCCATTGCCGAATGATCATCGAATGATGATATTATATTAAAATATAATTATATGGAGTTGGAAACCTTCATTTCATTTTATTATTTAACTTATACGGGGAGGGGGAGGGGAGGAATTGATGGTTATGGTTTTTTTTTCCTCTGTATTGCTGTTTTTCTTTTTCACAGCATAAGAATAATAATTTTGACATGTCTCATTTTGATGTATGTCTGCGCGCTGTACTGTGGAATTCTGAAGAGCTATTATTTTTTTTCTTAAAATATTTTGGCTCTTTGTACTCCTTCTGACAGAGTTCCAAATACTAGATAATTTTATGGACGTTATTTGGCAGTACAATGTAGGGATTTATTTTAAATTACATTTGAAAATAGACCGATGCCATGCAGAAAAATAATTTTAAATGTTATTTCGAATTTTAAGAGATCCTTTCATCTTCAAGATTATCAAAAATGCCACATTACATGGCAGGCACCTTCTATTAAGGGGTCTAGGTGCAAGAAGGACTAGGAGAAATTGTTTGTAGTGCCTTACAGGTGCATTCAACATAATCAAGTATAAGTGTTGAACTGGGTATGTATTATAAAATTGTTGCCAGTACTTGGAACAAACATGTATCCAAATGTTTCAAACATTTCAAAACTCAGGAGATATTTCCAATAGACCAGCGGCAAAGAATGGAATTTTATAAAACCATGATGAAAAAAGCAAATGAAAATTGTTCGATATAGGTCTTTGGAAAATGAGGAGAAAAGTTTTTAATTCCGTACTCAGTATCCTCAAAAATTAAATGTTTAAAGTGGTATTTTGGGCATATTTATTTTAGAATATATCATATTCTTCTTCTTCCTCCATTATGATGGACTCGCGTGTGTGTCGGTCGCCCAATATTTATTTCACAAAATGAAATTCCGAAACGCATACTGCCCTGGCTACCGACGTGAATAGGTTCAGCTCAAGAGTTAGTGCAAAAAGTTCTTCATACCATTAAAATGCTCCTCATTTAGACCTGTCTATTTTTTACAATACGTCTGTCCTGATCATAATGCAGTTTGATAAAGGACTTTTAGTAGATGCTTTTTGTAACCGTCTTATTTGTGGGACTTTCGATGTTAAATGGCCTGCTAGACCTCCAGATTTGTCGCCAAATGATGAATTTTTGGGATTATCTTAAGGAGAATTTCGTAGGCCAAAAAATTTAGAGGAGCTTCGACTTAAAATGGTTGAATGTGCCATTTTGAATTCATCAGAAACTCTTTTGGAAGCACGAAATTACTTTTATGATAGGTTAATTCATTATTTAGCGAAAAAAAAATTTAAGTTTTATTTAAAGAGATATATTTTTTAGTTAATTTTTAAAAGTTTTAATTTTAGTTTTGAAGAGTGTGTACATTTTTCTACTCCTATCAGAGTTTATATTTTAGTTTTATTAGAATAATGCCTTCATTGTCATTATGTAATATACAGCATAATATACATTTTGAGACCACAATTCTTTGTGGGTTGTACATTAATGTATGTAAAGCCTGCATCAGAAAAATATTTTAGAAATGCCTGATGAATTCCGTAATATTTTGCAAAATTTTTTTTTGCAATTGAAATAGTTACCCCATTAAAGTCAGACGCTTACTAACATTGTAAAACGTCAAAAAACAACGACATAGCATTAGTGCCGTACAAGTTAAAAAAGTACTTAATTCACTTTTTTGACGAAAATTAGTTTTTTATGATATGATCGATAGTCAAGTGGAGTCCACTTTTATCACCGAAAACGAAATTCTAAGTTTGCCATTTTTTTGAATTTTAAATTTTTATGCGACTATTACTTGACTTCTGCCCAAGAAAAATGTATAGAAAAGTTGAAAATAGTGACGTATCACGTGTGATTTACAACTTAGAAGTGTCGTAAGTCGACTTAAGTCACTCTTAGTGTAAATAAAAAAATTATTAAAATTTTTAAACGGAATCGGAAAGAGCTTCTTCTCTAAAAGAGAGAATTCTCTAAAATACGCAGGTTTAAAATCATTATGTGTAAAATGTCTTTTACTATCAGTCGGTGAACTAAATAAGAATCTTGAGGCGCTTCTTGCAATTTCGCAAAAACAGAGTCTGGAGCTTTATGTGTTGGAAACTCAAGTTTTATTATTTGGCAGACAGCGCTAGAAGGCTTATACTTATCTGATATTTAATTAACTTTAAATAAAGACGTGCTAAATATCTCTAACTCCGCAAAAAATCAAAGTTTCATTTCAGATAGTAAATTAGGATTTAGCGATTTTATGACTCATTGGTACTCTCTTACTTTAATTTCGCCGATAGTATCCGTGATTCTTGTTTGCTTGCAAGGGACAAATACCACATGAAGCTTATTTACTTTGTGCAAGAGTAATAACAGATTTACAACTCGTAAATCTGCGTTGCTGTATATAATGAGAGTAATTTTCTTTGTAGGGGCAGATAGACAGACAATACCGCAAATATATCAGCTGTCCGCCTTCATTCCGAAATCATCGCGGTTGCGCAAGTGAGCACACCGCACGACATCTATAAAGATACGTGGAAGGTTAGAGAATTTTCCGGAACTTCACTATTCATTATATTTCAAAATTCACTACATATATTTTAAGGGCGTATTCCTGAGGTCAAAATAAGACTTTTTTTTCTATAAACATGAGTCCTAAAATGCACCCCCTTCAAGCTACAGCCATCGCAAGAAGTGTAAAAAAAATCGATTTTTTAAAACTGTGTCTACAGTTTTGCATCAAATTTAACGAAATTTGGAATACCTCGGTTATTTTAGGCGGTCTATTTACTCTTTATCTTAGAAAAGGCGTAAAACTAATTTGAAGGGGTAAACTGAGGGGATGCACACTTTTGATGGCCAAAATTTTATGTGGACATACATTTTTTTAAAAATTAAGCTACACCAAAAAATAGACCATACAAAAATTTAACTTTTTGGTCTCTTATATGTTTTTCATACGAATATTAGTTTTTGAGAAAATCGCAGGAGAATAAAAGGATAGCAATATCGTAAATTAAAAATCAAAGAAAAAATTTAGGAAGTAGGCTGTGTTTCGCAATTGTTGACATTTTTATTTTTGAGGTTTTAGTAGTAGGCTGTGAGTATTTGTTTTAGAAATTTTTTAACTTGCTTGACATTTGGTGTAAAATAAATTTACTGTCATTGTTGACTTTGTTTAATTCCAGTAGTTTACTTCCCGTTTTAGATTTAAAGTGTAGTTTCTATTCCCATGTTTTATTTCTAAACGCTAACATTGCTAAAATGAAAAATGAATGAAATGTCTTGCTGATGGTAACGCGTATGAAGCTCAAAGATTGTATCAGTTAAGGTTTCCTAATCGCCGACTCCCGAATGTAAAAACATTTTCAGAGTCACATCGGCATCTTAGGGAATACGGTAGTTTTCGGACCCCCAGGAACAATGCAGGCAGATCGCAACAAGCACGAAACTGAGATGCGCGAGAGATAATAATTTTTTATCAAGTATTCTATTCACAGACAAAGCTCATTTTTCGCGGGAAGGGGTGGTGAATTTTCACAATGTGCATGTTTGGGCAGCAGAGAATCCGCACGAAATTAGACAAACTCACCACCAGAAGCACTTTAGGCAGGTTTAGTGGGAGATGAGTTAATTGGTCCTTTCTTTTTTCCTAGAATTTTGGCGATACTTATTTAGACTTTCTACAGCACCATTTAAATGGTTTACTAGACGATGTACCTTTAAATGTGCGAGCGAACATGTGGTTTATGCATGACGGTGCCCCCCCTCATTTCCGTATAACAGTGCGTGACTATTTGAACTTTGTGTTTCCTGAGAGATGGATTGGTAGAGCAGGCCCAATACCATGGCCTCCACGCTCCCCGGACTGCAATCCTCTGAATTTTTTTTTCTGGGGATATGTAAAAAGCCTCGTCTATAATCCTGGTCAAGTGCCTTCGCTCGAGGTCTTAAGGCAAAGAATTATTGATGCCTTTGAAACAATAAGAAATACTCCCGGAATTTTAGAGCGAGTAAGACAATCTATGAGAAGACGAATGGAGGCTTGTATTGCAGCGGGAGGTGCGCATTTCGAGCACTTTTTATAAAAAAAAAATATTTGTTTCTCAGAAGTTTATTGTTTATTAAAAAAATAATTAGTTATTATGTTAATAAATGTTAAATAATTTTTTAACCAATTTTTTGTATTTTTATAAACCGTCATTCTTTAATGTAAATAATTGTTCATCAATTTATTGAAAAAACCTCAATAACAAAGTTTCAACAATAGCAATACCAGTCTACCTATTTATTGTTAAATGTCGTGCCACTTAAAAAATGTCCTAAAACAAATAGTCACATCCTACTACTTAATATTATCTGTTTAAATTATCGGTGATTTTCTCAAAAACTATTTGTATTATCAAAAAAATGCAAGAGACATAAAATTTACATTTTTGTATGGCCCATATTCTGGTGTAGCTTAATTTTTAAAAAAATATATGCGTACATAAAATTTTGGCCGTCAAAAGGGTGCACCTTCTCAGTTTACCCCTTAAAATTAGTTTTACGCCTTTTCTAAGATAAAAAGTAAATACCGCCTAAAATAATGGGGATATTCCAAATTTCGTTAAATTTGATGCAAAACTGTAGACACAGTTTTAAAAAATCGATTTTTTTTACACTTCTTGCGATTGGCTGTAGCTAGAGGGGGGTGCATTTTAGGACCCATGTTTATAGGAAAAAAAAGTCTTATTTTGACCTCAGGAATACGCCCTTAAAATATATGTAGTGAATTTTGAAACACCCTGTATAAGGAGCTTTCAACGCTTGGAGGCCAATTCAAGTCAGAATATTGGCGCGACTTACCATTGCGGCGTAGTAAATAAATACTCTTAGACTATTTTTGTGTAATAAGTATTTTAATTCATACTTTGGCGAATGGCTTAAATGCTACAATAGATATCTCGCTATTTTATTATACCTAGTAAATCTTGTAGACTTCATTTCATCATTTTGAAAATACGCACAGCGTCAAATAACTTGGACTCGCTGTATAATACCAAATCTAAAACCTTTATCAACATTTTGTTTATGTAAAAATAAATAAACTCGCATAAACTTTTGTTTTTTTATCATGAACAAAAAAAATCACAAAATGTTATCACTTACTTTAACTACATTTGTTGAAAATTGTTAGTGTCATATAAATCTCGAATAGTATAATTCATTCCCAATTGGGTCTGGGTATCAAACTTACCGGTTTTAATAAACCTATAATAATCGCTTTATAAAAAACAGAACTGGTCAAATCATAGGATTTCAGCAAGGCTTGGCATTCCTAAGAGCTCTGTTATCCTAATAGTGCAACTGTTTCAAGAAACTGAGGGTGTGAATAGGAGACGTGCTAGTGGGCATCATAGTGTCAGAGAAAGAGAGATTAATAAGAGATTAAAAAGAGAATTGATATTTAGCTAATTTTTTTTTAGTGGTAAGAACGCATTTCAGAAAAATATACGGAAGATCCATTTCCAGGCCTACAATTACACGAAGGCTAGCAACTGCCAATTTGCGATCAAGAAGACCTTTAAGAGTGTCGAGGCTTATTGGAGCACATATCGCTGGCAGCTTAGCATGGGGCCATATTTACAAAAACTGCAATCCTTCAGGAGCTGATGGTAGCGGCACTAGAAAAGTGGAACAATATTTGTCAAGAAGAGATAGATAATCTTATTCGCTCCATGTCAAGGCGAGTTAACAGAAAATATTATTGTTTTTATTTTATTTTAATAAGTTAATTTTTTGTTAGATTAGTAATTTTGATATATCGATTTTTGATACCTAATTTGGTTTTATAATTTTTTTATACCACCCAACACTTTTACACTTTATAATATGTGATTAACCTGGTAAAATAATAACATATTTTATGGTATTCTTGAATATAAATTATATTATCTTTCGAAGACATTTGAAGATTCTTGACACTGTGTGTATCTCCAACATAGACTATTCATATTTGAGACTGAAGCTTCTTTAACGTATATATAGTGCTTTTCTTTAATGTTCCTCCCCTCTTTATTTTTTGAAGGGATCAATTCAAAATATTGAAACTTGAGGTAATGCAATTGAAGAATGAAAACTATATTTTAAAGCAAAATTCACAGATGAAAATATCAACATCGCTGCTGGGCGTCATCTTGGAAACAAAATTAATGGAAAGGGTGGTCTTGTGGCACATCATTTTGAAGCTCCTGACGAGTACTTTATAGCCCTAAAATATAAATTCAATATCTTTACATACTACAAAATGGTGGTACATTTAATAATTACCTGAATACACAAACATATAACTTGGTATATCGAATAAACACATTGAGTAAAATTGAGAAGATGCTGGAAATGGTTGTCTTGAATCTCTTGACACAAAAACAGTCGGTCCGAAATTTCACACCGAACATTTTAAAATACACTGACATCGATATATTTACAAATATTCGTTATTTTCTGTCATAAACCCGATACTGAAGCAGGTTCAGTTTCGTACACCTTATGCTTCAAATAGCCTCATAAAAAAGTCTAAAGGTGTCAAATCTGGAAAGCCAGCTGGCCATTGCACAGGTCCTCGACGGCCAATCCAACGACCGGGAAAATTGTTATCTAAAAAGTTCCGAACTTGTCGGAAGCTGTGTGGTGGAGCTCTATCTTGCTGGAATACAATATCCATATCAAACTCATTAGGATTCGTTTCGACCGTTTCGGTGATTAAAGGGTTAATAGTATTTTCCAGCATATCCAAATACAGTTCCCCTGTAAAATTTTGTTCGGTGAATAGAGACCCCACAATATGTAGTAGGTAAAGATATTGAATTTATATTCTAGGGTTATAAACTAATCGTTAGGAGCTTCAAAATGATGTGCCACAAGACCACCCTTTCTATTTAATTTTTTTTCCAAGATGGCGCCCAGCATCCATCTTGAAATTTTCATCTGTCAATTTTTCTTTAAAACATAGTATTTATTTATCAATAATATTATCTCAAGTTTCAATATTTTGAATTGATCCGTTCAAAAAATAAAGAGGGGGAAGGGACATTAAAGAAAAGCACTATATATTTTTAAGTTATGTAATTGTAACAAAAAATGAGAATAGTACCCGTTCATCATTCAATATATATAAAAAACTATTTAAAACCTTAAAAAGGACTATAGCTTAAAAGTTAATAGAAAAAGAGCTAAAAAAACTGTTCTTAACAAAAGACGTATTACACTATTAAGGAATATTTTAAATACAATTTTAGATTTGTTGTTTTTTTTCTTAAATTAAATGTAAATTTGTCTTTTTTTACAATGCAACATGGGGCAATCAGAGTTCTCGCTAATCTTACATCATAATCATTACATGTTCAATCAACTTCCTGATAGTATAAAGAACTTGCCCCTGAGTCAGTTTAGGAGGCATGTTTAGAATATCCTGGTCGGTCAGGCCTTCTGAGCAGCCTAGATGAGTTGTTAAGATATACATTTTAATTTTGTAATGTCTTAATTTTCTTTAATGTTTTTTTTAAGATTTAATGTATTGTTGTCATTTTACTGTATTTCCAAGCTATAATAAAGAAATCTTAAGATTTTATATTTTATTTTATGTAGCAGTTGACTTTTTAGTATTTAAATCTAGTTCTGACTTATTTTGGCAATTTATGATATATATATCTTCTTTGTCTTGTGTATGTACTTTTAATATTGTAGGTAGTAATAAACTATTTGTATTTGTACTTTAAAGATATTTTTGTTAAGTTCATAATCTAAAAATAGTTTTTCATAAAACATTTTAAAGCCTAGTGACTCCTCTTGGAACCTCGCATGTTTCTAATTCTTGCCAAAAACCAAAGTTCTTGTTGTTCTCTATTTTCTAAAAGTTGTCTTTGAATATTTTTTCTAAAAAGTTCTAAAAATGTTGTACTGTTGATATGTTGAAGATACGTACATTTAAGTGGGTTTTTGAAAATAGAGGATCTGACTGATGTTGTGTTACTCACTATTTTGTCTATATATAGATAGTAATACAGCCTCCAAGGATATAAGCTCTTGATAAATATTTAAAAAGTTTCTTGTCTCGCCAAATCAGCAGACAAAGTATTAACCCATTCAGCCACTTGTATTTTTCTCTATTATTTTTATTGAGTATTGAATTTTTTGTCGAGAAAGTTTTCTATTGCGTTTAACTTAAATCAATCATTTGAAGTTTTCTAGTTTTCTAGAATTAATTTAGTCAAAGTCAAAAATGTTTATTGTTCAACATAAACATGTCATAAACCAAGCCACTTATAAACTACACTTATATAAAAATAAGATAATAAGAAAATAATAAAACCTTAAACAAACACTTTCTTTAAATGGCGCTTAAACACCTTAGGACAAGTTGCCTTTCTGATGTAGATGGTTGAAAATCTTTTAGTTTAATTGTAATACTGATGCTGACTGTGACGGATACTAATGTGAAATACTTTTTAACTAGGTTTTCAATTACGTTTTAAATAGAGATTTTCAATTCCTTTTTTTGGTTATGTTCACCATATCCAGCTGAAAATGATAAAAATAAATAAAGCTCCTAAAAAGTCTAAGTAATGTAAAATGCTAGAAGACAGAAGACTTTGCGAACTCGCAGTACGCTTTTCGCAAGAGTACGAGCAGGGCTTAAGGTTAGGACTTTGGCAACGTCGTCACGTATCTTAAAGGTTTTAATGGTTGTCAATGTCAAGTTTGTTGACAGACTTCTAGCCTAAGATCTCGCCAATCTTGGAGTTAGTCTGGGTTGTTTATAAAATATTGAATTCTATTCTATGTTCAACAATATTTTTACGAAACTGTCTTAAGTAAAATTGCAAATATGACTATAAAGCCAGAATTTCAAGCTGTAGTCTTAGCAGCTGGTAAAGGATCTCGAATGTTAGAAGTAACATCTGGACAGCCCAAGTGTTTATTGCCTGTAGGACCCAAACCCCTTATTTGGTACACATTAAATAAGTTACAAGGTGCTGGCTTTACAGGTAATATAAAATTACTTGATTTTATTTTAAATTTATTTATTTAATAATATATGGACAACAGAACAACCCTAATCAAATACAAAGTTTTAATCTTAATATATGTTCAATTCTATACAAGTAATTACATTGTTATCTAAAGGCAGGAGGATAAAAACATCAAATAACAATATAAAGCTATAAATTATACACAAACAAAAATTAGTATAAATAACAGTCTATTCTATTCTATATCTAACAAACTACATTTCTTCTTAAAAAATTGCAGTAAGCTTTTGAAAGGATCAAGTGTTAAAATCCAACACTTAATTCAAAATGATTTATGATCTTATTTTACAGAACCATTGATTTGTTGAGTTAGGTTCCCAACTATGGGATCTATGAAATAGTTAGATTCAACAAGCTCAATCCCTGTATAAAAGCTTATAAATACATTTGTTAACATTCAGAGATAAATGGTTATTGTACTCCCACACTACAAAGATATCAAGATTTGAATGTAAATATATAACATCTTCCTCTGATTTTATAATTGTGAAAAGTTTAGGTCATCTGTAAATAGTAAGCTATTACAAAAGAGTTTTGCTTACCTCATTAATAAAAAGGTTAAATAACAAAGGCAACAGATGACGACCCTGAGGTACTCCAGATGTCAGCTCCATATTTTTTAAATAGTAATTTTACTTTCTATCAATTAGTCTTTTATGTAAGGGTTTTAGTTCAGCAAAGTTTGCATAATCAACACTCAGATTGCACTGTGGCCATTATTAATGTATTGTGTTTCAGACACTGACAGCTAAACACTTCATGGAAGTGTTCACTGGCTTCATGTATATTTAGTTTTCCCAGAACAGTGTCCCAACTCAGAGATGTTAAATAGTTGTGAAAATCCAAATAGTCAGTATTTCTAAAATCATGATAATTCTTCCTTTGGCACAGTCTTAGGATGATCAACAGATATTTCATAAAAGTAAAGAGGATGGTGCTCTCCTATGGGAGATAGTAATCAGTAGCTAGTTTTACACATAAATTTCTTAAATTGCTAAAAGCTAAATCTAAAAATACATTACATGAATTAGGACAAAAATAATGTGAGGGATATCTAAAATCTTATAAGTATCAAATACTTTATCTGATAATTATGTGGACTTCATTAGATTTAAACCAATTGGCCAAGGGTAGATTATAGTCACCAAATATTCACATTTTGGCTGATGTGTAGTAAGACCAAAGGTCCTCAATTGTATCACAATGAGCTTCATACAATGTACTATCTGAACCAGGTGGCATATATATTTTCCTTTTTTTTAGTACTAGTTAGATTCCTCACAATTATACACCCTAAAACCCCTAACAGCTACCTCAGAGTCCAGTTCCTTTATTATTCAACCAACTTTGACCTACAATAATTATGTCACAATCACAACAAAGAACAGATTTTTTTTAATTAGAAAGCTTACTGCTGAAACCACCTAGTAAACTTTCAATGGGGGTGTGCTCAGTTCCTTGAGTACTTCTTTGTGAGTGAAGGGACACAGTTTTAAATAATAATCATTAAGTCCTCCACTTTTTGGTTCCTATCATGCATTTGATTATATAACCTGCCCTAAGTCTTGGCATTGAAGCTTAGTTAAGTGAGCCTTCATTTGAACTGGGTTTTCTAAAGATATTATACATGCCCTAGCAATATGTTACTCCTTATCCAGTTGTGTCCATCCAGTTTTTTTAAGTTATAGTCATCCGATCTGCTTGTTTGCAGCCGAGTTTGCAGCCTACCTCAACTTCTTCTGTTTTCCCATGGCCTTTAGTTTTTGTTTTTCTTCTTATTTCTGTGTTGGTAATGCCATCTTGTAGTTTGATGTTTTGGGTTCGTCTTTCCTTGGCTCGCCATGTTACTTGTAATTTATTTATAATATTCTTGTTTAGTGCCCATGTCTCTATTCATTAAGTAAGAACTGGTAGGAAATACTGTTTGAAAACCAGTATGCCAAGTGCCCAAATGCTGACCATGCCAAGGAAATTTGGTGTGATAAATCTGCAGTCAGACTGTTTTTTGTTATATTTCTTTCTTTTGAGCAAGTATGTACATAGATTATTCTACTTTTTGAACTGGTTGGTTACCTATTTCAAATTATAATATGTTGATTCGGATGTATATTATTGGTTAGGTACTTGGTTTTGTTAGTATTGATTTTTAGGTTTATTTGCTCGGATTTCCCTTTTAGCATCAATCGTAGTCTACTAGTGCTATCAAAGTGATTGTCATCCACAAATCTATAAGGTGATTTAGCATTTTGCTGCTTTTGAGGAAACCCTTGCTCTGCCAATTTAGCTCTGTGAACATGTCCTCCATAGCCAATGTCTCTTTGTCTGACTCGGCGGTCTATTTTTATTTAATTTGTTTTTTCCTGTGTTGTTATTATTTCTGATGTACCATTTTCATTCTCTATTGGGTTGAAGGCTTTTTAATAATCTATCACTGCTATCCAGAGTGTTATGAAGTACTCATTTACCTTTTTCATTAATGTTACAGTTTCCGTTCAGTAAAAGAACTATAAAATAATATATAAAGGGTAGCAGTAAATGAGTCTTTATAAAAAAATAATATTCTCCAGCCCAAAATTAGTCAATTAAAGTAAACTTACCTTGGTTCAGTATTATTGTATGTAAATTACTGGTAAATTCTTCTGGAGTATTATTACTAAGCTAGATTTAAGCAAATGTTTTTCATAAATGTGTGTTTAAGGTACAAGAATTTTGAAAGACGTTATCAATTTTGCTACCCAGATACTTAAAAGAAATGATTTCTAGAATTTAGTACGTCTTGGAAGGATACTTTTTTATGTTAAAACCAATTTTGTAATTCTATCAAATAGTATTTAAGTTGGGTCTCTGAAATAAATCAGTATTATCTACAAAGCTTAAAGGCATTTTGTTTATGGTTTTTTTATACATACATAGTTTTCCATTAATTTTAACATATTACTGCCTATTGCAAAGTCAGTTTATATACTACAGTATATATAGTTTATAAGGTCATTGAAGAAACTAGGTTATGAGTAAGCTATATAAAGACGAATTAATGCTTGGAAATATGTATGCTCTATTTTAATAAAAGAAGTATACCTAACGGTAAGTGCAAAAATGACATATAAAATATCAAAAATATTTTACAAATGACTACTTAATAGAGATATACAGGATGTTACAAAATTCGGTGCAAATATTTTAAGAGCGTATTGTTGGAGTTAAAATAAGACTTTTTTTTCCTATAAACATGTGTCCTAAAATGCCTCCCCTCACAGCTACAGCCCGCGCAAGTTGCTTGAAGAAAATGATTATTTAGAACTGTAATTACAATTATGCATCAATTCTTCTGAAAATTTGCATGTCTCCGTTTTTTGGGTGCTATTTTCATTTTCCGTCCCAAAAATGGTGTAAATCCATTTTAGGGGAAGATTCAGGGGAGCTTAACCTTTTGATGGCCCGCATATTATGTATCCTATAAGAAATTTAAAAATCTAGTAACATCATCTAGTAAGCCATGAAAAAATCTAAAATGTTTGTCTCTTGCATTTTTTTGATAGAATTAAGCCTTTTCGAGGAAATCGCTGATAAACGAAAAGGGAGCATTATTAAATCCGATTAAACTATCAAATTAGAAAAAACGAAGTGGGCCGTGACTGCTTTAATTTCTGTCAAATCAAATTAGTTTTATCGAAAAAAGGTTATCTCTACATCTCTTGCACTCACTTGACTAATGACAGTCTTTTAATTCTTTTGTAAACAGTTGTATAGTATATGGAGAGTAGTGCCTTTTGGTCAAGATATTGGTGTGGGACTTTAAAAGTTTAGCATATGCTACTTAACCTTCTCAAGAGCCTTTCAACATGTTTGACAACAAGAAATTGAACACTTTCTGAAAATTGTATATTTTGTGTAGCAATAATCATACTGTTTGATTTCTTGTTGATTGTAATGTGTGAAAGTTTAGAAATATTGATTTTTCTTGATTTAGTAGCCAATAATTGTCACTGAACCAGCCCTCTTCACACAAATGCTTGCTTGTTTCTCAAGCTCCAAAAATATAAAAAGTTTTGCAGTGATCTGAGTTTATGAAATAGGAAAAGTCATTTATGTAGAAAACAAAAAGAACCAGTCCAATCACACTTATCTGTGGAATCCCCCTGGTTATCTTCTTATCACCAGAGACAGCCCCCACCCCATTCTTTCAAATACAGATGATTGGTGAGATAAGATTTTACCCAGCTCAAAAAAGGTCCCCTGATCCCATATATTTTCAACTTATTCAAGAGAAAGTATGATCTATGCTATCAAACGCCTTGGATAAGTCCAAAAATGCCCCCATACCTTCATTTTTTTTCAAGTTACTATATTTTCCCTCTAGAAAGCTAAAAATTTTTGTATCTATTGATTTATCCTTGAGAAATCCATGCTGAGATGAGGGAACATGAGAGAACTCAGAAGGCCGTGCTGCACAAACAAATTCACCAGTCTACTTCAAATAGCCTGTCAAATATCAGTCTCAAATATCTTCGGAAAGGAAGGAATGAGTCTAATCAGGCGATAATATTCAAAAAGTTTACTATCACAGTTTTTATAAACAAGCAGTACTATTGCCTGTTTTAGCTTTTCAGGAAAGACGCCATAGTATATTGAAAAATTTATTATGAAGCAAAGAGAAAGACAGAGTTCAGATGGGCGATAATGGGCTAAGAGGGTTGTTAGATATCCCATCATCGCCTGAGCTTTTATACTATCAAATCTCTAAACAGGCAGCTTAACTCATGATCTTCTCTTACATGTAACTCTAACTATATGTGATCATCCTCTTTAAAACCAAATTGCAAATTTGATAGCATGTGAAATTAAGATAAACTACTCTCAGTTGTTCAAAAACTTTTGAGAAAGTTGCTGTCCTGTATGATTTATAATTGGCCAATATGCCGAAAAAATCTGCAGCAGAGTCTATATATTCCAACTTGTTAAAATCCTATTACTAATATATGGTCAATGTGAATCTCTGAGAGACAGATTGTAAGTATAGCATATAGCTCTCTTCTGAAGCTCAAACTAAGTATGACAGAAAGCAGCTGAAGATGAATTCCAGAAGCAAATTAAATATCTCAAATGACTCCACTAATGCAAACCCACTCCACTCCTACAAGTCATTTATTTGAGGTTTATCTATACAATTATTTTGAATATTGCATTAAAAATGTAAAAGACTTATTTTTAACATTAAAAGTTAGGTTATTTGAATCACATCAAAGTTTGACTTCATGCAAGTCATGATTTATCATTTGCTTCGGAGTGTCACTGCGAGAGGATTCGGATTTCACAACTCTCAAATTTTGTCCTATTTAGAAATTTTTATTGTTAGGCTTGCTGGTAAAGTCTACTTTACTTTAATAATTAAAGCGTATCTTAATAATATATTCTGTATTAATACTGCATATAATTTATTTTGGAATAGTTAATTTAACGTTGCTTTTGGTATATACAGGTGTACACTCTTAAATTATAATGATAACTAGAAACTAATAACAATGTTTTTTTTTTCAGATGCTATACTCATAGTTCTAGATAACCAGAAAGCGGAAATCCAGGCTGCTCTAGATAAGGAAATAGATAATGGGTCAATAAACCTGAAAATTGAATTCATTTCAATTTTAGAAGACAAAGAAGATTTGGGCACGGCAGACAGTCTAAGGTTGAAAGAAGTCCAAGAAAGACTTAAATCTGATGTGCTTGTTCTTTCTTGTGATTTGGTTACAGATGTTAATTTAGGAGGAATCCTTAATTTGTTTAGAAAAAATAATGCTTCAGTTGCCACTCTGATGTTTCCGAACCAGACGGGAAATGTCGTTGTACCTGGTCCTAAATCTAAGCATAAGCCAGGTTAGTGTATTCTTTCTTTTTCCAATCGAATCTGACTTATCCTACTGGAATTAGAATTCTAGTTGGCTAGTTTGATAATTTATATACAGGGTGGTCCATTGAAGCTTCAAATAAAAGGTACTAGATATTAGGGTAGAATAAGAAGATATTTGAAAAGATATTTCAAGGCCGACTTTGAATAAAAAAAATTATTTTTTTCAGTTAATATTTTCATTTTTTTATTTAAATAATTTAAATTAATTTAATCATGTCACTCTAAATACCCTCATCAAAAACTTAAAGGATCAATTTAATAAATGATAATGAATAAGAGTGTCTCTGTTGCTAGCTCGACAAGCATTTCTGATTCGTTCCATTTCTGAACTAAACGAATTTCTAATTTAAGTTTTAAATATCTAATCTAAACTAGTTTTAAACCATTTAAAATGGACCAGGCATACAGTCAATATCATTCTGGAGAGATACATAGTCCTTCAATTATGTAACAGGACGATACCGTTTTTAGTTGGCAGCAAACATGAGATGATTCTATTCCGATGTAAAACTGATAATATCATTTATAAAGCGCATCGGATCGTACCTTGAGATACATATGCTATGTACATATTGTATGTGTGTGTGTGTATGATTGTATGTTGTATTGTAGGTGTCCCAAATTCGAGACTCAGCATTGGGATCTCGTAAACTAGAAGAGATACGAGGTTGGTTAAATTGAGGCAAAGTTGCGTAACTTGGTGCTCATTAAAACGACTTCTTGAAAATTTAAAAATTCCGAATAGTTCCGAAGATATTTGGAGAAAACCGAATATTGGCGATTTCATTTTTATTTTTTTACGACTCTATTTGAATAGATATAATAAAATAAATTACTCATTCTCATTGCTACTTTTTCCATATTACAAAATGGTGTCGATTTTCAAACCGACGTTTCGTATGTCAGCTGTCATCATCAAGTTTATATTTTTAAATACGGCCCTGAATTGGCACCAAAATTTCAGTGGAACATGTGCTTCCAAGATTAACAATCTGGGTTCTACCTCTGATGAATCCCGAGATCTACTGAAGAACAGGCCCTACAATATCTAAAGCCCTAAGCATCTGCAAGCAAGAGTACCCCATTACTAACCTGATCAAAAATCTATACATATCGAGCCAATCTGAAGTCCCTTCTTTATCCAACTGTAGAGATAGTTGACATACAGCACAAAACTAGCATCAGTAGATCTAGCATTTAAAAATGCAAATTGCTCAGGATTAAATAAAGATTTAAAACTCCAGGGAAACCTACGACTGACCAGACAGTCAAGCAACTCTGGCAACTCAGATTGGTTACATACGTTAGTTCGAAATTTCATTTCTACTACCAAATTTAAAAATGGGTTTTAGAAAACTTCTCTTCTAGAGCGTGGGAAAAGAAACTGTACCCAGAGTAGAAAAGTATTGTGCAAACATATTCGCAGTATCCGGTATATTCATGCTAATCTTATCATTGTAAGTCATTCTGGAGGGAGGGCTAAAATCAGTTTTTTTATTTTGAATTTATGACCAGAAGTACCTCGGATTCCCAGCGAGATTCATTTTGACCTTATTAATGTATTGTTGTTAGCACAACTTTCTTAAGTGCTCATTGATTTCTCAAAATAACAAATTCATCATAATAGAAAAGGCACTTAAAGAACTTTTTTTGGGAAGGGCAAAATAACGTTTGGCAGACAACGGGTTATGGTGATTCCTGACTTGTTTTTCCACCACTTCGGCCGTTTCTTCGCTCACGCAGTGTTACTAAAACTATCAAATAATAAGTTTGGTTTCAGTTTGACCCCCTGGAACCCATTCAGTCATCATAATACTGAACGATCACCATGGATTTAAATTTTGATTTCAGACATTCTTGATATTTTCATTCTTAACGATGAAAGAGTTTTCTAGTGGATTGCCGCTTAGTTTCAACATCGTTTTGGAATAATTAAGCAGATCATTTATGAAGTTGAACACGAAAACAGGTCGATCTGGACATTGGTCACCTTCTGTGATCTCTCGGCCTTCAGAAAATGGCTTATAACCTTTAAAACCACGCGCACGAGATAGAGAATTCTCATCATATGTCTCTTTTAACGATTTATAGCACTGAAAGAGGCTTTTTTACTATATACGATACATTGTTCCTGTTTTTCATCACACATTGTTATTGACGCGACAAAAAATACGTTCGTTTCTAACCTCTGAAAAAATATTGCGATAAAAATATGTTCTCGTACTGGTATAGTAGTCATTTCTACTTATGCAACGCCAGACCCCGTATTCTTGTTTTTATTAAGAAGGAATATATTTAATATAAGTTACAGTGCAACAAAATTATGTAAGAGAAAATATACCTTTCCATTAAAAAAAACTTGTTAAAGATGTTATAAGATAACCTTCAAATGTCCTTGAAAATATAAGCCAGGTCAAAGATAAATTTCACCTTTTTTTTCCCCGTAATATAAAGTAACTTTTAGTTAACAGTTTTTTTCTTAACACTCTCTTCCACATATCAAGCTGTCAAATTAAATGGACTTCCCTGTATAAGTTATCTTCTTTTTTATATTTAAAGATAAGTTTGTAATGTATCTGCTGTAATTTCAGAGAGAGATCTAATAGGCATAGATCAACAAACCAATCGTCTAGTGTTCTTAGCTTCAGCAAGTGATTTTGAAAGTGACGTAGCCCTACCTATGAGCCTTTTAAAAAAACACACTCACATTAAAATGTACAGCAACTTAATTGATTCTCACATATATGTCCTTAAAAATTGGGTTATTCAGTTCTTGAAAAGCCAAGAGAGCTTTATGTCGGTGAAAGGAGAGCTTATACCCCACATTATTAAAAAACAACTTTCCAAAGTACCAGCGGCCGAAGATACTAGTGCATCAATAGTCAACACAAATGATAAAAATAATATATTTAATTTTGCCAAAGAAGATCAGTTGGATTTGGATATTAGGGAAATTTCATCTTTTAATGATCATTTGGGTGATTTAAAGGGAGCATATCATGACGATCCGATAAGGTGTTACTCGTGTATTGCCCCAAAAGGCTCGATTGGGCTCAGGGTAAACACTTTGCAGGCCTTTTGGTCTATAAATGAAAAAGTAAGTTTTTGAAAAATTTTTGTTTTGTTATTTATTGGCTTTTTTAATTTAAGATTCTTGACATTTGGAGTAAAGTTTCTGAAGGGAAAGAATTACCAAGGCTTAGTTCCAAAGCCGAAATTAAGTCCAATCAAGTAGATGAGAGATGTATTATCTGGGATGGAGTAAAGCTAAATGAAAAAACTTCATTTAAAAATAGTGTCATTGGATTCAATTCGACTGTCAACAGTTTTAGCCGGGTTTTTAACAGCATTGTAATGAATAACGTTGTAATCAAAGAAAAGTAAGTTCGATCAATAATTCTGCGGTTTAGAAACTTTTGTGCAACATAATTTGGTAATAGTTTTTTTGTTAAAATGACTGATTTTAGTGTCAAACTTATTTTAGAAGTGGCAAAACAAATCTTTATGTTTTTAATGCGTAAACAGGTTGTTTGTTTTTACTTCTACATGAACAAAACTTGCAATGCAAGTTTTGTTCATGTAGTCCAATATGTTTATATTCGAAGAAACTGTCCAATATGTTTATATTCGACGAGGTTGCCATATTTAATAAAATTCCATAGTACTTAAGAAAATGTCGGCGATTATTAAAAATCCAGTAGATATGGATTTATATAAATTTCGAATTTACTATTTCATACGAATTTAAATAAATTGCATATTGTTTAACGTTCATATTACCAATAGAAAACTAAACTAGTCAGTGTCGTTTGACAAGCCGTAACTATTAAAAAAAAAATTGAAACTGAATAAAAATAGGATTAAAAAATCAGCTCGAAGCCTAACCTTAAGTGGTGCAAATTTATAGTATTGCAGTTGTACATTTAATACATGCATGAAATGTTTTCACTTTCATTCTGAGTGTTAACCATTTTCAATAAAAAAGTAAAATTGCATAAAAAACATAATATTTAAGCAATAAATGTTGCGTTTGTTAAATGGAACACCCCATTTAATATTACATTTTCGTATTTTATGGTTAATTCTAAGAGTTTTTATACTGTGTCTATTTTTAAGTGTTTTTCAGTTATCGACGCTCAAAAAGTTCCATTTTCGACTTAACTAGAGAAAAATAGAGCAATGTGGACAGAAGTGGGCCACCCACAAAATTTCTTTCTTAGGGACATCTTTGTCATACCATGGATTTCATTATTGTATTTTGAAGCGAGCTCACTTTTCACAAGCATTCGGAGATTGTAGACTTGCTCTAGCAGTGCCCCAGATTTTATGCTACGAATTAGTCTGAAAAAGTTATTAACCTCGGCTCGTATTAATGCAATCCCTTATCATCTCCTCATTGCGAAAAATCAGATAAATATGCAAAATATTATTTTACGATATCATCTATCGAAATGCAGTGATTTCCGCTCATTACTCATATTGTGTTAACGGGGAACGCAGAACGGCGCTCGTAGACAGAAGTGTAACACTTCAGTTATGCTGTTCGTTTATTTCTATGAGCTATGCAAATGTTTGGACGATTCATTCTCAGCCTCACGTAGCAATAAATCGCAAATAAAGCAATCAATTAAGATAAAGTGATTGCTGCCATGAGAGATGTAAAGATAAACCTATGTGAGGAGATCGACTTAGATCGAACAAACAGCAAAGCCTCGCAACTCAAACACCCCAACAAAAGTCACTTTCAAAAAAGCCAATTTATCTAAAACAAAAAAATTGGAAATGCTATCGTCAACTTCTTCGGAAAAAAACATCGATTTCTGTATGATTTGCAATAAACTGATGCATGAAAACCTAACAAAGAAAAATTCTATCGAGTGCAATACCTGCAAGCCGCCCTTCCATTTGAAGTGAGTAAATGCAGAAACGCACCTAATTTACATGTCTCAACTGTGACCCGGATCTTGATTGAGCTATATAATTATGATCTAGTATTTTTCTTTCGGAAAAATTTCTAGATCATAGTTATTTTGGATCACCAATTTTGAGCTTTGCAAATCAGACCCCTCTTTCCTAACGGACGGATCCTGAAACCCTCTAAATCTACATTCATGTATGTGCATTTTTTCAGACTAAAAATTGGGTGACCTACTTCTCCCTACAATTTCACTTTTTCATTAAAAGCCGAAAAAAAAATTGAAACCTTACTTTAATAATCTATCACAACAGAAAATCGCGTTGGGCATTCTTTTTGCGACTAAAAAAAAAAGAACATAGCGAAACTGTAACGTTTTGACCATTATACGACCAAAACTAAAACCGTGGCCGACTGTCTATATTGCTCTAAAAAGAAAGCTTTTTAAATTGTTCGTTAGATGAAAAACTACAGATATTAAAGCTGTCTTATATATCACAAAGATACGCAAGTGAAGCAAAAGGAGGAAAGGTAAGAATTACAAAACTATTTGAAGAAACTAAATCATTACATAACAAAAAAAAGAAACCCAGGATAAAAGCTAACTATGTCAAGACAGAACTATTTTAAATTATTTTAGAAGAAAGCCCAAAACAAATAAAAGTTAATAATAATAGATCAGTTAAAGTAATAGATAGTTAATAAATCAATTAAAGTAACCAAATAATATAATTACCAATAATTTTAATGATGATCATATCCTTCATTATTCCCAATGCAACATTAATATCCTTTTTACAGCCAATTCAAACTTGTAGGTATAATTTCGTCTTTTTGATTTAGTTAATTGCATTAACTAATTTTTCTATAATTTGTTTTTAATTTGGTATGCCAAAGTAGTACTGATCGCGACATCTTGTCTAAAGTGGATTAATGCAAGGCCGAACTAAAACACACAAAAGTGTTTTAGTTCGGCCTTGATTAATGGCATTGTAAAAATAAGAACTCCTAGAAGGTTCAGCCTAAGTTCGGTCTACTTATGTATAACATATCTAGATTAGCTGTTTTTCCTTTTTAATTTTTAAGCAATTTATTGGAATCGGGTTGTTTTTCTCTTTCTCTCTCTGACTAAAGTGATTTTTGTCTGTCCGTCCTTTGTCATTGGTCACGTACGCTATGCTCAAGGATGATTTTTTTATTTTTATTAATTAGCCATTAATTTACGTACTCGCTGCAACTTAAATCTAACTGGGGCAACGTTGTATTCTTAATACTTGTAAAACTGGGCCTGCGTGAGATTATCCATCGAAGAGGTACCCAGAAATTGCCTTTTCGCTTTCTTTTCAAATGGTGTAGTCTTCAGGTTAACTAGTTTAATTTTTCGAGGTTAGGATTCGACCTCATAATTACCCCGTGGCAACACTAGCCATGTAATGTAAAAAATTACCTTAATTCACTTTATAAAAGACACTCCAACATCTTGAGGTTAGTTTGATTCCTGAGGTACCTTTGATTGATATTTTTTGAAGGTTTCATACTTTAGTGCTATAGAGTTTTGATTTCAGGTGTTGCACTTTTAACAAAAACTATTTTATAACTTTTACGAAAAATGATTTATTTAAGTGAAAGGTTAAATAACGAACAGTGATTTCACAGATTTTTTATAGTATACTATTGTTAATTGAGGCTTATTTTGTGTTTTATTATGTATTATATTTCTTTAAATCCTTTTTGTTTATGTGAGAACCAATTTGCCAGTTAAAAGTTTTTACAACTGCACTTATAAACACACCAAACTGGATGGTGCTCACAATTTAAAAGGTCAGCATCTCTAAAATAATTCATGTTAACCCACCACCAATTAGTGCTCTCCAGACTGATAAGCTGCCGTTAGCATATGTGCCACACTATTAAAGACTTCCAACATCAGTCAACTTTAATAAAAAGCATAAAAATAATAAAAAGTGGATACAAGGTGCATTACGTGCATTTTAAATTATTATATTAAATTAAATAATATAAGCCGAAAATGAGTCACATTTTCGGCTAAGCATCAATAAATCAAAAACAATTAAAGATAGACATACAGATATATAGGCAGAGAAAATAAAAAAATATGGCGTTCTAAATGAAATACCCTGTACACCCTTAACCTTTCAATTTTACCACTGATAATCAAAATACAGTGTACTCCGTCTATAACGTACATGGGATGTAACGTACTTCCGGTTATTACGTACTTATAATTCGGAACCCACCCAAATAGTCTTGTCATTTTACTGGATATAACGTACTAACTAAAATTTTAACTCCGGCTATAACGTTCAATATTTTTGCCCGATTGACAATAATTTTCCGGTTGTAACGTACAAAGGTAAGTTATAACGTTGATTGAATATTTGGAAAGATACGCAATCCTGTGTTAAAAAGTGTACCCAGTCGACTATCGGATTGCCGTTCAGTTTCGTGCACCGTGTGGTGCTGCCGCGAAGCGTCAAATCTAGGCACGATTTATTTTAGCTGCGTGGACCTGGCTTTTGGCTTCTTTGAGTCAGGTTTTCAACGACGCTGGAATCTCCGGTTACGCGGCCGTGTTGGATATTTTTTTAAGATATGGGATGATGCTGCCAACTATGTTTTTATTATTTTTTTTGAACATACAGCACGGTGTCATTTATGTGGTGGTCAAGTGATAAGTGATATACTTAAGGGTGGAGGCATATTGAAATTTCTTAAAAGTTAAATTTTAAAAACAAATAATTACTTACCAAAATATGTTTATGAGACAAAAATTAATACAAATATATATATATAAAAAGCTATTTTTACAAAATGACCAACAAAGTTTAATACAAGTTATAATTCCAACAAACATTATGTTTCCTCCATTTTGTGTTCAAGAGGGTCAAGTTTTTAAATAAAAAGCCTGTTGCACTTAATTGACTAAAAACTAATATACAAAAAATATGTGGAACAAATTTTAAGATATAAGTAGGTTTCACGTAAATATTATAAAGAATAATTGAAATAATTCATAAGACTTAATACCGATGGTAATATAACTTCTTGATCAATAATTTTTTGTAAAAAGTAACCCATTTTATCATGTGATTCAATATCTGAAAAATTGTGCAGCGTAGTGAGATCTGTAAAGTAAGGGGTTGTGAGTGAGGATGTTAATAGAAATAGAAAATAGGCCACATTTTAAGTTTTAAGCGACACAGGAAAATTCTCAATTACCAGTTGTTACAACTAACAACAAATACAACTAACAACGATACTTAAAACTATAAGAAGATACCTAGTAACAAAAAAAAAAATAAACATTTTTACAACTATGCTTAAAACTATAAAAAGATACCTAGTAACAAAAAAAAAATAAACATTTTTACAACTATGCTTAAAACTATAAAAAGATACCTAGTAACAAAAAAAAACATTTTGTTTAAAGACCCCGCATCACGGTTATACAGGACGTCAATAGAGGTGGTATAATTAGAGGAAAGTTAAGCAATATAGTATCCTTTTATAATAAAATCTAAATACTTCCTAAATTTTGCAAAAAAATTAAATTTGGCAAAATCATTTTATTTTTTTTTCTGGCGTTATTTCAAAATATATGTCAAAAGTATTTATTAAATGAATAAATTATTGTTACCACTTTTTCTCGCCTATACGATAACACCTTTAAATTTAAAATACGACGTTCTGTCTTTAAAGAGCCATCATCAACTTGTTTTGTTTTTCTTTGTCGGCACTATATTGACCATTTGCAGTTTAACGATGCGGGAATCTTTGGGCGTCCGGCCGTTTTATTTTTTTAAGACAAGGGCAATGATGATAACAGCGCTTTTATTCATTTTGTTATTGCCGATATTTAAATGCGCTGTGATCTCGCATAAATAACTAGATAAATGTGGTGGTCAGGTAATGTATTGGAAGGTGCTATCTCTTACAACTTAAATTTTATTAACAAATAATAAATTACTTACTAAAATCCTTTTTTGAGACAAAAATAAATAAATAAAAGCAAAACAAAAATTCAATAAGCTTTTATTTATTAATTAGAAAATTAACAAAAATATTAAATAAAGGTGATGATATAGGTAGGTTTCACGTAAATATAAAGAGTAAATTCAATAATTAAAGATTTAATATCTATATACGGTACTATAGTTTTTTAGAGTCAATAATTTTTTGCAAAAAGTAGCCCGTAATGTGATTTTTGACAATACGGGTTTGTGAAACCAGCCAATATTTCAAAAACTGTGTAGGGTAGTGAGATCTGTGAAGTACACTTTTTTTGGACAAAAATATTGAAAAATAGATACCTTTAACTGAAATTAATATAAAAATAAAATCGCAAAATTTAAAAGGTTTTGAATAAGGGTGTAACAACACTATAAAATATAGAAAATAGGCCACATTTTAATTTGCAATACAGGCAAACACTTAATTACTAATTCTTAAAACTAGAAAAAGTTAATAAGAAAAAAAACAAATATTTTGTTTAATAGTATGAAGGGTCTCATCGCGATTATACAGGATGTCCAAAGTAAGGATGAGCAGTAAATGGTTTAATTAGGCGAAAGTTGCGCAATATAAATGCAATGATTGAATAAATGCAATCTAAAAATTGGAAAAATGCCAAATATTTCCTAATATTCAGGAAAAAGGTGAAATTTGGCAAAATGGTTTTTTATTTTTTTCTGGCGTTATTTAAAAATATAAAATAAAATCATTTATACATTGTTGTAAACACTTTCTCTCATTTACAAGTTAACATCTTTAACTTTTAAATACGACGTTCCTTCTTTAGAGAGTCATAATCAACTTTTTTTCTTCTTGTTGACGCCATGTTGGCCACTTGCAGTTTTGAATAACCCTTTTAATTACTTTTTTAACGAGGTAATTTCTAGTGAGTAGTTGGAATAATCCCTATTAAATATTATATACCTCTCTCTCTTTTAAATACAATTTCGAATTTCAAAAAATTCAAAACATACTTTATTCATAAATACATGGTACCTACTTGTTGACATGGTACTTCTATGATATAAAATAGGCACATTAATCGACATATTACTAACACATAATTTAAAAACAATACACAATAGTTGGTTTAACATACTAGTATAAACACAAAATGTATTTTCAATTTCAAATCAAGACGACTTAAAATTTTTTTAGAGTAACATCACAAATTCTAACCTTTACATCTTTACTAAAAACTAATTATATACTATTGGCCTATTCCTAACTATCTTCAAAAAATTCTAATGCTATAAAAATATTTGCTTTTAAGAAGTTTCGTTAAGGACTTTTTAAAGCGAGGAGAACTTCTAGAGCCATTATTTTGAAGATACAATTTATATTTTTTGTATATTAGTCAAGCAGACTTAACAATAAACAAGCAACACAAGGAAAGTATCTTTAAATAGGGGTCTGCATGTCCTGTGGAGATTTATGACACATATATTTAATGGCTTGTTTTTTAAAAACAAACATCGAGTCAAAAAGCCGTTTACTAATGCAACTCCAAAATGTTATTCCATACTGTAGGTATTTTTGTATGAAAGTAAGTTCCAACTTTCGACAAAAAAAATATCAATCTCAGTTCATTTAAAACCATTCTAACAGCATAACATCGTCTAGCCAGTTTTTGCCTTCTGACATATCTCCATAAAACTTAGGTTTATGATCGATAACAAGTCCAAGAAATCTGTTAAAATTATTCACTTCCAATTCTTTGTTGTGAATCATGAACTGCTCTGAGCATAAAAACTTAACAATTTAGTCTTATCTATGTTTAAAGACATCAAATTAGCATCAAACCACTGTTTAATCATTAATAAATCTTTAGAAATTGTTCTAGGTTAATGTGCTTTTATTATTGTCCATAAGATAGTGGTGTCATCTGCAAAAATAGTGAAGAATCCTCTTATCTGGAGCGACCCCAGGTCATTTATATACAATAGAAATAAAATAGGACCGAGAAACGAACCCTGCTTACTACACAAAGTTCAGACAAACTGCCATTTGGCCAAACAAACTTTTTTCTGTCTAACAAAACAAAATTTTAACCATTCTAGAGCAACTCTCCTAAACCCATATCTAGAAAGCTTACCGAGCAATATTCCATGGTTGACACAGTCAAAGTGTTTAGAGAAGTCGCAGAATACCGCTGCAGCAAAGTGACCTTCTTCAAGCTCAAATATAATCTCTCCAGGAATGAAAACATTACTCGACATTCATTTAATATGTTATTTTTTTTAATTAGGAAAGCTACCATTCGTACTATAACCAGTTTCTCAATAACTTTAAAGGCTTTTTAGGCTTTATTTTTATCTTTTTCATGAATGAATTTCATCATGAAAACAATTATTGAAAATACTTAAAACACTAAAGACCATAAACATAATATATTGATTTAAAATTTTCTTAAAGTAAAAAAAAGAAAAAGAGAAAATGGCTCTCATAGATAGATAATTTTCTGTGAGGTTTATAATTAGATTTTTTTAAAGATTTTCTAATAAGATTTTGAGATTCCCATATTAGGTTGTTATAAATCAAAGTCTTAATTAATATACGCACACTGATTAATTTTGCCTAAAGAAGCCATCGTCTCACAAACTAAACACATTTACATATATCTATCTATTTGTGATTATGATATCCAAGAAAAATTTTTAACAACTACCTAATTGCAATACGGCAAACACGAACCTGTGCAAAAACTCTCCCACACGACTCGGATGATCGGCCGATTACTAATGAGAAGCGACGGACGAAATTATTTTCGCGCATACTGGAGAGAATCGCCATCTATTTTTCACGCATATTTGCGGTCACGTTTTAGCCCATAAGGTTGCGTATCTTCCCAAATATTCAATCAACGGTTATAAGCAGAGTAATTTTCCACCTCTGTCGGGGATTCCCATTAATCGATACTAAGAAGTTTCTCTGTAGTCGCGCGTTGGCACCGAGGTCGCCGGGGATTTCCAGTTCTCGACTCAGAATTTTTATAGAACATGCAAAATGAGATGACCGGTAGTTTTAGATTGGAGATTGCGTGTTATTATGCGAGTGCGAGTTTTAGTAGTTTTTTTGGTAAAATGACGGATAAGCGCAGAGCTATAAATTTGAAAGAAAAAATAGACATCATTAAAAGTATTGAAAGTGGCATTAACAAATCGGAAATTGCGAGAAGGAAAAATGTGGCAAAAACAACAGTTTCTACAATTTGGAGCAATCGTGAAAAAATCAAGCAAGCAAGTGAAAATAAATCGCAAAGAATTAAGAAAATTAGGAATCCCGTACGCCCAGATGTGGATCAAGCTCTTATTCGATGGTTTGAGGTGAGAAGAACCGAAAATATTCCTATAAGTGGACCACTTTTAAAACCAAAAGCGGAAGATTTATCTAAGGGATTACACGGTGGAGATTTTAAGTGCTCTACGGGTTGGCTCGAGCGTTTTAAAGTTCGTCACAACATCAATGTCGGCAAAGTGTCCGGTGAAGCAGGAGATGTTAGCAGGGAAGCTGTGGTGAACTGGTTAACCGAGAAATGGCCAGGTATTGCACAAAATTACAGCTGTGAAGATATTTTTAATGGGGATGAGACCGCACTATTTTACAAGATGACTCCAGACCGTACATTGAAATTTAGAGGAGAAAAGTGTGTGGGAGGCAAACAATCAAAGCTAAGATACACCGTTTGGGTTTGTGCAAATATGACAGGTAGTGAAAAATGTAAACTTCTTGTCATTGGTAAATACGAACGACCGAGGTGCATGAATAATATTAAAAACTTGCCTGTTATTTATAAATCGAATAGACGCGCATGGATGACTTCAGACATTTTTATTAATTATTTGAAAGAGTGGGATGAAAAACTAAGACGTCAAAAAAGAAAAATATTGCTTCTAGTGGATAATTGTGCAGCTCATCCAAAGAATGTAGATCTAACAAATATCAGATTAGAATTTTTGCCTCCCAATTGCACTTCTGTCATACAACCAATGGATCAAGGCATAATAAAATGCCTGAAAACCTATTACCGTAGATATTTTATGTATCGCCTAATTCAAGCATTGGATAGTGAGAAAACGTTCAATCTAACAATTCTAGACTCGATAAAAATAATTGCGAAATATTGGAATGAGGTTTCACAAAAAACGATTCAAAACTGCTTTCGACATGCTGGTCTAGTGAAATCGATCGAGGAGTTTGAATCAGATGATAACTTGCCTCTGAATCAGTGGTACGAGAAATATAAAAGTGTTGATGATGATGATGACTGGGATATTCCGCTTATTGGTTGCAAAATCACTGCCAAGACGTAACTACTGTAGAAAAATATCTTCCTGAACTAGATAATTTTACGAACATCGACGATAATCTGGTAGCAGCGGAGACCGTAACGGATTGCGACATTATTGCCGAAGTTATAGAATCAAACTGTTCAACGAATGACTTAAGTTCCGATAACGAAAGCGGCGATGATGATGGACCAGCGAACGAACCCATTCCAAGTTATTGTGAAGCACTTTGTGCAATTAAAACTGTTACGAATTTCTTACAATATACTGATTACGGATCTGATGGTACAATTTTATAAGCCTCGTTAAAAGTTGAGAAGCACATCGAGAATTTCAAATTGTTCAAAAAAAATCAGCAAAGAAAAATAACACGTTATTTTTTTGAAAAATCGTAACTAATAAATACTACAGATTTATTTTGATTACATATGTATATTTGATATATATGTATATGTATTCTATTTCAATGTCATATGTTATATATTAATATTATATCTTTTTTTTGTATTTAATACTTAGAATGTATTTTTTGTTAATTTAGTCCTTTAATTAAAACAAATAAATCTTTACATATTTATTTTTATGGGTTTCTTTTATAGCGTACCTCCGGTTATAAAGTACTAATTTTATTCAACCTAGAGGGTACGTTATAACCGGAGTTCACTGTACTTGTAAAATGTATCTTGTGACAATTTTATATTAAACTAATTACTAAAACAAGTCATTTTAACAAAATCTTTCTTTGAAATTTCATATTTCTTTATAAATTTCCATTTATTGCTCGTCTATTTTAGGGTTGCTCTTGAAAATTGTATAATTTGTGACAGTGCGGTTATAGAAACAGGAACAAAATTGAAAAACTGCATTGTTGGCAATAGTCATCTAGTTCCAGAAGAATCAGAGCATACAAATGAGGTTCTAACTGAAGTGCTGATGCACTTTTAAAATAAACAAAACATATTTTTATATTAGTTATTTTATTATAAAGTTTTATATATTTTCAAATATAATACCATATTTATCCTTTAAGCCTTTTACTCATGAAATATTCCACTAGCTTCTTAGAATGTTCCTGCATGATCAACAAGTACTCAGGAATAATTTCTGATATAAACTTATTGGTCCAGTTTGGTGCTAAAGTTAAAAAAGCTCCAAGTAATAAGAAAGGCCATATCATGGTGAAGATAAACTGGATAATTTTCGTGACGAGGACCCATGATCCGATAAAGCATAGGCCGGCAGCAATAAATGCTTGGGTTTCTGGATGGGTGAGGGACGCCGGGACTATTCTACCAAGAATTTCGGACATTGTGAATGATAATGGGATTTTTTTTGACAATGAAAATGACTTTTAGTGACACCTATCAGGTAATTATAGTTTTATTTATTACTGTAAAGGTGTAAGGACTAAGCTTGGGTCCACACGAGCTTTAGAAGAACATATAGCGAAAATGGTATCAAATGTACACAGACCCCAATAAACGATATCTACTAGTGTATTCTTGAGATTTCCAAGCCAAGGATCCGTGTTTATTCCTCTGTGATGTCTATTATTATTATTTTAAAGAAATTTATATTAAAATATCTTTTTAAAATTTAATCTTTTACTGCCCAAGCGGTAAGACCAATTCTGTCTGATATCATTGAGGGTTTAGAGGAAAGGTATTATATGTCTCTGTCAGTACACAATATTTCAAAGGCGTTTGAATGCATCAATGATATTCCCATACAAAAATTAGATTGCCTTGGTTTTTCTAAAAAATGTTTTAGTCCTTTTTCGTTCCTATATTTCTGATAGAAAGCAGTTAGTGTTAGTTAACAATGAATTATCAAATTCATTACCACAAAGGCATGAGGTGCCCGAGGGCTCCGTTTTAGGTCCGCTCCTTTTCTTTATTTATATAAATGACTGACGATCTTATTTGTGGCCCTTTACACAAAGGCGACACTCACGCTCCACTCATACGGTGCTCCAGGTACGCTCAAAATTGATATAATGAAATCAAATAGGCATGTTTACATTACCACTGACACCAAGCTCACGCGCATTCATTAGAGCGTCGCGATCTTTTGCCGAGGATATTTTGAGCATTGGATTTTATTGGTGTCAAGACTTGAGCGCTAGTGTTTTTACCAAAAGTGGACAACGTGGACGAGAAATTAATAAAAATTGTTCGTAATAAACCCGAGCTGTATGATCAATCGAACAAATTAAACAGTGATAATGTCCACAAAAAAAATATATGGTCAGAAATAAAGAAGGCATTAAACAGAACAGGTAAATACTAAAGATTTATTTTATTAATCTAGAAATAAATGTATAAACAATTTTAAGATATTAAGTTGGATGTTACGTTTGACATTTAAATCATATCATTTTGCCAAGGGACCGCGCCTTCATCTGAGATAAAAAATCTTGTAAATAGTTCTCTTGTTTGAAAAGCTATGGCTGCTGAATTTTCTCCCTGTCTAGATAAATGTCTTAAGTTGTTTTCTATAACTTCATCAGTGTTTGAAATGGTCGAAACCGTTCCATGACGAATGAAGTTGTGTAAGATACACGTTGTTAAAATCACTTCTTCGGCATATTTAGGCGCTAATTTCAATCTTCTGCCATAAAATCTGAATTCTTGGGTGAGAATTCCAAATGCATTTTCAACTACTCTGCGGGCGCGAGATAACCGGTAGTTAAAAATACGTTTTTTAATTTGATTTTCAATATGAGTTCCAGGAAAAGGTCTCATTAAAAACTTGTTTAAGGGAAAAGCCGGATCTCCAACGATAACGTATGGGGCAAGTTGCTGAGTCCCTGGTAGGTTTGCATCATCCGGAATATCAAGTGTATTTCTTTCTAAGCGCTTTCCGAGATTTGAATTTGCGAAGATCCCTCCATCACTACTTCGTCCATAAGATCCGACATCGACAACGATAAATCTATAATTCGCATCGACAAGTGCCAATAAAACTATTGAAAAGGACTTCTTATAATTGAAGTAAAGGGAACCCGAATTGTGGGGAGCTTCGATAAGAACATGTTTGCCATTCAAAGCTCCTATACAATTGGGAAACTGCCATTGTTGCCAAAATTCTTGGGCAATTTTTTCCCATTCTTGTTTGGTTGGTATTGACATAACCTCCTTCATCATAATTTTTATAATAACATCGCAAACTTCATGGATTGTTTGTTGTACTGTAGAAGTTCCCAGGCTATAACTGAACGCTATTGTCCTGAATGAATCACCACTGGCCAAAAACCTGGAAATAAAAACATATTTTATTTTTCTAAGTAACCCGTGTAATATTTAAAGAGCTTAAAACATTAGCAATTAAAAAGTTTTACAGGCGTATTCGGCATCTTAATCTCTATTAAACCGCTTTTAGCTAAAAAGTGCTTTTAAAATCAATTTGACATGTAAACAAAAATAGAAAAACAGACATATTCAGCAACCGTTTTTACACATCTTTTAATTAAAAGCGCTTCTTAAAATTTGTTTTTTCAATTTTTGTTTACATGTCAAACAAAGATTGACTAAGACAATGAAAGGTTTTAAAAGCGCGAATATGGCTGTTTGGGTTTAACCTATATTCTAAAGCATGCTTTTTTTTAGCCGATGAATGCAAGCAGATATGGATGAGTTTGCGAAGTCAGCATCGCAAGGTTCGTCAGAAATATACTACTGTAAGTGGCCAAGCAGCTGTGAAGTATCAAAAATGGAAATTTGAAGATATTATGTCATTTTTGGAGCCCTACATGAAGGACAAAGCGCGATTGTCATCAGTAGATTTGGAGGAACAAGAGAAAAACGTTGAAGAAAGTGAAGAAGAGACAGACAGTACTCAAAAGGGAGAACTAGAAAAACAATCAGCTCAAAGTATGGAATCTCAACCAATACCTGGATCTTCCAAGCGATCTCTGGACCACAGACAATCTAAACCAAGATTTATTAGATCTAAGAACCCACAAGAGACAGCTTCCTCAAGCGTAATGAAATATTTAATTGGAAAAAAAATGCCGACAAAATGCCACAAAAGAATTCCTTATATCTCTTTTTTGAATCAATGTTGAAAACTGTGAAAACCTTCTCTCCTATAGATCAGGATCAAATAAGGGGCCAAATATTTAATGCAGTATCGCAGATGGAGGCCAAATATTTGAGGCCAATGCCACAATCTCGACACTCTTTACCTCAGCATGGCTCTCATAGTATTCAGGTACAAAATACAACAACTGGAACAGACTTGGTGTATTTGGAAAATACAAGCAATCGTTATGTCTCAACCCCAATCACTTCACCCGACCCTGGTTCATCAAATTCTGGTTGCTCCACTTACTTTTCACAGTTTTCTCCTGAACAATATTAATTTTTTCTTATATATTTCATTATAATATAGTGTTAATAATATGTATAACTTTTGTTAAAATAATGAAAATAAAGGAAATTTTCAACTGAAAATACGGTCATGCTTATTTTTCATTTAAATGATGGAAGGTTTAAATTGAAAATGGCCAACTATTGAATTTACAAAATGTTTCTGCTTTAAATATTAAAACCTATTTTTTTTATTAAAAAAATTGAAAAATATATCTACTTACCTTAAACAAACTGCTAGTTTCTCTCTTTGTGAGATTGCCGCCCGAAATTTAGTATCCTGTTTCTTGAGGTTACAACCAATTATTGAAAGCAACATTTCGAATCACTCTTTTGACATCTTAAAATACTGGAAAAACTTAGTTTCGTCATCTAATTGCGGATATAGTGTATGAAATTCCCCTTGCGTGGATCTGTACTGCAAGGAGGGATGTACCCATTTTCTTTTTCTTTTGGGTTTTGGCTCATCTTCATCTAACGGCAAGGCGATCAACAACAACTCTTCATCGGAAAAATTCATTTTATCGAATGAAGTTTACTAGCATGCACCTTCGTTAGGAAAAATCAGTGATCATAGTGTGAACACGCACGAATCTTGAGCGTACCTTGAGCATCTTATGAGTGGAGCGTGAGCGTCATCTTGGTGTGAAACAGCCTTACTTGTTCACTATTTGCAGCTGACACAACCATGGTTTGTAAGAGAAAACCTAAGCCTAACTTGAATTCTGCAATTTTATTAGCCAATGAGACCAATGAGCCACTTGGAACTATTAGAGTCATGCCTTAACATCTTTCCTTTTGTCGCGAAAATAGATTAAAAATAATAAAAATTTTGAGTTCTAATTGGCATTTTAATTCTGTGATTTTAGCCAAACTGCATAGGTCTGCACAAGTATATTAGCATGTTGTATATATTTTTCTTATTCAAATACGGGCAATGACCACTCATAATTTCGTTAATATCATTTGTTATCGTCCTTCGTTTTCTCAAGTAAGCGATGAAATCACCTTTGGAGCCCATCCATCAACATCGGATCCCGTTCACCCTTGAAAATCCACTATTGTGACTGTCGCTTCATCTCTGAAGTGTAGTATTGAATATCCAAAGACACTCCGCAGGATTGTCAATTCTATTGGAAGCCTCAAAATAGCCGCAAAGTCGACCACAGGATTTTGCATATTCTCCTCTGTCAGCAAACGCGGCACCCTTACCGAAATTTATTTCACAAGCTTTTTTCATGCAAAATTGAAGACACTGTACCTTGCTAATCTCAACTTATTCACGCACTTTAATTCGACGATTACATAAAATCATGTTGTAAATTTTGTGGCGAGAAAATATTTTCGGGAGTAGCCACTTCCACTGGGCGTCCCGAGCGATTTTTATCTTTTGTGGATGAACGTTTTAACTGATTTATGCAATAGTGCAGATACAGGAGCAGATGTGCATCCAACTCAGCTTTGATTTCTTTCGGTGTAAAGCTTTTAAAATGAAAATGTTCAATCACCGCTCAAAACTCATTTTTCTCCATACAACTTAACAACTTTTGTTTTAATAATCAAACAAAGGTTGTTAAATTTAATCGACATTAGAAATAGCACTACGATAACAGATGCAGCTAAAACGTTACCAGTTTTCCAGTTAATACTGCTGCTAACTAAAAAGCATTATTCTTCGACGATACGAACGCCATCTCTTGAATTTTTGAAGGATTTTCTAAACTTTCTAGTAAAAATTGTGATATTTTTCTGCCAACGCTTTTCTCTTAGATCAAAATTAAGCTTAAAGCCTTTCAAAAATTGTTTATATTTTCGGTTTAACGTTAATCTGTCGTTGCTGTTGCTATTGTTTCGCTGGTTATTCGTAGCTAGGGGAGGTATATAGGAACTCTGATTAGTAAGGCTTCGACGCGTATAAGCTGTTTCCAAATAGGTCAGACAGGTAGAGTCGACTATCTAGAAAAACGAATTTGTGGTTGAAATTTAATGCCCCGAAGTTGTCATATTTTTAATTCTATTCGATCCTTGATGTCCATTAATTCTTGTGAATTTTGTCCTACCAGTTTCTCGTATTATTAGATTCGGCCAGTGAGTAGAACTAGTACGTTCAAAGATCTAGTACGTTTCATGTAGTGGTTATTTTGAAGGAGCACAGTAGTATGTGCTTTAATTCTGAATGACGGGATTTCGCCTCTGACAACGAGACCGCTCTGCGGACTAGTAAGTTCATGATCAACTTGGCATACCGTTTCCAAATTTGTCGGTTCAATTCGTATTGAGAGTTTATCAACCAATTTCTCTCTAAGTCAAATTTTTCGATTATGCATGTCCGGAGTTGGAACATTTGCCGCGTCTGACTATATTCTCCTAGATAAAATGGTGACAAAAGAGGATTAATCCCATTATCTGTTAGAAAGACGTATGTAAAAGTAATAAAGAATACCGAACAAAAATAAATATGTGGCATAGATCAGAAAAGCGAGATTCTTCGAGATTCTTGTTTTGGACAATACCAAACATTTATGTTCATTCGTATTTCTTTATTTGTATGATTAGAGTATCGCCTAATCGATAATATCGGTCTAATTTTGTGGTTCTTAATTGTTGCATCAAATGAGACGAATTAAGAACCAAACATAAATTGTCCCAGTAATAAAAAATAGCAGTGGGAATACTCTAATAAATAATCAAGACAAATCTGAATATTTTCATGAATTTTTTGTCAAGGTGGGTAAATCTTTGGCCGAAAAAATAAAAATTCCAGAACAAAAAACATACTTACAAAATTTTAATGTAAAATATAGAATACAAAATTCTGCTTTTTTAAAACCCATAGATAAAACTGAATTAAAAAGCAATATACTTAGCTTAAATACTAATAAAGCCCCAGGATTTGACAACATAACCCCTTTATTAATAAAAAACATTGCTAACTATATTCTCTCTCTGGCTGACTCTCCGAGTCCGTTATTACATATTTTTAACCTCTGTTTTACAACCGGTATATGCCCAACTTATTTTAAAGTTTGTAATGTTAAACTAATTTTTAAAAGTGGAGATAAAAGTAGTTGCACAAACTATCGCCCAATTTCCTTAATTTCAGCATTCTCAAAAATTTTCGAAAAACTTCTTAAATCAAGAATGGTAGACTTTATAAATAAAAGCAAAACTTTACTTGTAAATCAATTCGGATTTCGGCAAAACCTAGGAACTGAAAAGGCACTTACGCATGTCACAACAACAATTTACTCAAATTTAAACGCACCAAGACCATCTACAGGCATTTTTCTCGATCTTCGAAAAGCATTTGATACCGTCCATCTGAATTAATTACTCTTTAAAATGGAAGTGTACGGTTTTCGAGGAGTAGTATTACAGCTGTTAAAGAGCTACCTTAAAGGTCGTATCCAAAGAGTTACTACTGGTACTAGTGAAAGCTCACAAAGAATTGTGGAATATGGAGTCCCCCAAGGAACTGTTTTAGGTCCGGTGCTGTTAATTCTGTACTTAAATGATTTTCTGGTTCATCAGGAGGATTTTGAAATTGTCTCCTTTGCAGACGATAGTGTGTGTCTCATACATGGTAACACTTGGGAAGAAATAAAGATTAAATGCCAAAAGACCTTAAAATGGGTTAAAAATTGGCTAGAGCTAATTGTCTATGTCTTAAGTCATAAGTGGGAAAAGACAAAAGTGCTACCATTCCACATAGATTCTCGATCAAAACCCCAGTTGGGAACTTAATAATAGTACACAAAGATGATTGTACAAAAACGCTACCATGCAAATGCGTTAATAACGTTGAAATGGTCCAGAAAATAAAATATTTTAAGTAGTATCTATAGTATAATTTTGGATAGCCAAATGCATTTCAAATATCACACAGAAAATATAAGTACCAAACTACAAAAAATCATATTTATTTTACGGAAATTAAGGTCTTATATGAATAAAAGTAATTTAAAGACTATATAATATGGCTTATTTGAGTATTCTTCAATATCGCATAATAGTATGGGGAAGCAGTTATGAAACTGCATTAAGTAGCGTTGAAAAAGCACAGAAATGGTGTATAAAAACCATTTTATATAAAAACCGCATGTACCCAACGGATTTATTATTTCAAGAGTTTAGTATTCTTACGGTAAAGCAACTTTATGCGACCAGACTCTTATGCTATGTTTCAAAGTACCATCGAAAAATAAAATTGCTTCACAGGGAGATTTATGAAACTAGACAAATAAAACAGATAGTAGCTGAAATACCAAAGAAATCTAATAAGGTCTCTCAGAAGTGCATTTCTTATATGGCACCTAAAATATTTAATCTGCTTTCTACCGATGTAAAGAAAATAATGCACTTCAGAGCAAAGCTTAAAAAAGCCGTAAAAGCCTTTATTTTGAACTATAATTATAGAAAGTTGAAATCGAGCTTTGCATAAAAACCTCTTTTGCCTGTATCCATACCAAATATTTTAGTCGCGTTATGTATTTAGGTCATATTATCTTAGTCGTTTTATGTTCATTAAAGATTTTACGTTGCTCTTTAATAAGTACTATTTTAATTGTGTACATATGTTCTTCTTGTAGTTATTTTATTTATACTTGTTATAGTTTAGTTCTTGTCGATTTTATAATTTTATATTTTTAAAATTGATTAGTATAGGTTAATTAAGGGAATTACTTAAGATAAAACTTACATAGCACTTATTATTAGAGCAAGACTGAAGGACAAAGAAACGCTACGCGCTGGCGCACTAGTTGCCTTAGTAGATGTCTTCTTTTCCATAGTTAAGCAATGTCGCAAGACTGTAAATGTGCTCTAACTGTTTATTTATTTAATAAATTTTTTTACTTCTTGAAAAGTGAAAGTATCTCTTGAATTTTCTTCACATACCCCATCATTTCACATGTATAGTTTAAAAATATAGTTTTAAAATAATCAAATGCTAAACGTTCGGTTTTTGACTAGTTCGTTCTTGAGCACTGGGTTTTTTAAGAATCCTTGTCTCGAAAAGATTTTCTTCGCTTGTTTTTCTCAAAACTTATGATTCCTTCCAGATAATTACCACTGCAGAGACATATAACGACCCGTTGAGAAACACGATTTTTTAAAAATCTCTCTCGATCCAACAGTCGCAAAGTACAGCAGTCTTATTTCTACTTTTCTAATGAATACTGAAGTATCCAAGTACCTTTGAAATGCTAGATATATATTGTATCCCATCTGTGGGTACATCAGAGAAACTGCTAGGAGAATACCCATAAGAATTTATAATGAATATCCACGATTGATGACACAAATCAGAGGTTCCTAATAACGGCATAACATAAGAGCTCTCTTAGCGTCGGGTCTTCAGTTTCAAAAAAAGCCAAAAGAAATTGGCCGGTGATGCATACTCTGTGTTGCTTCCTGTCACAAATATTTGTTTTATTCCAATCGGTTTTGTGACTCTTTGACCAAGCATGTTTTGCTATTCGTATAAAAAAGCTCCCCTAGTTTCGAGTCTTCAGTTCGAGACTATATTCTGAAGACGTCGGTAGGATGATCGGGGAAAATCTCTGAAATTGCGACTACAAGTAACAATCTAACGCAGGGTAAATTAAAATTAATTTTATCAAAATCTTCAATTGCTAGTAATTTTTTACCGAAACTGTGAAAATGTAGTTTTTAACCTTTAGACGTTTATATATTATATTAATGTAAATTATAAAATGTAATAAAAGAGGTTGAAAAAAAAAACAATAATTTCGGTATTGCCTTCCCATGCACAATGCTGAAGAAGTATTTTAATTTGAGTATCAATACATTTTTATTTTATGACTATTTGTTTATGTTACAGAGCTGGATAAAAATAATATTCATATAGACATATACCTATTATCTTAGAAACCTCAATATGCCCTACATTTATCACATTTAAGTTTGGGATATAACATTTTTTGGTTTTGAGAATATTTCGTATTTGGAATCACTTTGAACATCGATCAACAGATAGAAATGTAATAACTATATGATGGGTGAAGCACCTACCCTTACTGCCTGAGCCAGTAATATCGTTTGTCCCATCTACTAGACAATTCTAGCTATTACAAGGGATTACAAATAAAACCTAAAAACCTTCATAATTTTTAAGTTATTTATAATATTTGCTTAAAGCTCATCTTTCAGATTGAATTTTCCATGATGTTTGCTTAGCTTCTGGTCGTCTTTCAGAAACCATTGGTTGTAGATTTCCACTGGCCTGTTGTTCCAGTGCTTGTGGAATGTTATGGCGTCATTGGTTGCTAGGCGGCCTGGAGCATAGTCGTTTGGTCGTGCCTGATAAAATATATCCTAAGTTTAACACATTAAACAAATTATTCTTCCCAAGGAACATTTTAGGAACGAACTTCGTTAGAATAGACCTTTAATGAGTAGAATACATTCTATAATTGGACAACTTTAAAAAGTAGTTAATTGTTATGTTTGCATAATCTTAAGTTTTAAAAATGTTTAGCACACTGTTTCGGTACACTCATAGAATTATGAAGTTTTACGGAAACATTCGGTGAATGATAATGAATCATATTGCCCTAATAGGGTGGATCCAAATATCGCCGTTTTTATTTTGAAGTTGGCATACACCTATGTCCTTTTAAACTGTATCTATCATAATTGCATTACAACGATGATCAACGTGGATTTTGGTTATGGAAATATAGTTGTATTAGTTTGAGCTGTTAATGTGTTTTTAAAAGTGATTGAAAATAAAGGTTGCTTGGTGCTTCTAAGAATTTCGACTTCCAATGAAAAAATGTTCTGTTCTGACGTTGAGATCCGCATCGTTGTTACATATAGTTAATGCTCTCTATTACAATTTTTTAATACTTTGGTAGATAACGGATGGTTGCACTCATAAGGTAGATATGTTCCAGTAAGAATATGTTTTCTGTAAACGAATGTTCCTACGGTTCCTTTGTAGTTCTTTTCATCAGTGACCGTTCAGTCAGAGTCGAAAAAACTGTGTTCTTACCTAGTTTATCTCAGATGATGTCTCCACGTTAGTGTACTTATCCTCTTAATACTTATCCTCTTAACATTAAAGCTCACAAATCTGTTGCTAAGCCTTATCTTGATGGCTGACTTAGGTCTAAAAAGCAGAGTTTCCAATAAAGGATTTTACATGACTTAAATCAAACCCAACAATGTTCGTCGTTGTAAAACAACTATTTATAGTTTCGTCCTACAATAATCTGTTATGTATTTCACTTTTACTGCAGGTTGATGAGCTGCTCCTATACTCATAGTCCGTAAAGCTATAGTTTTCATTTGATTTATTTGTAATTTCAGTTATATCTTCTCCACTCGAATATATAACACGCCTTTTCTTCATTGTGGATTTCTTACGTAGGGTTGACATCTTGTAAACGCAAAAAAAATATTCTAAGGAAAAATATGCAGTTAAACAATATATTATTATACCGCATATCTATCTACTTACGGTAAATAAGTGTAATTTTAATATTTAAAAAAATATATAAACCAATTCAATTTGCTTTAATACTTCCAACACTGAACTGTCAAATTCAACTGCTTCTCATGAACTAACAAATGTTATTATCTTCAGACCAAGAACATTTTGCAGTTATTTCATTGTTCTATAACCTATTAAATCTGTTTTTGCTTCAAAAATAGTGCAATACCGTAGCAAAAACTGATAAGGCAGTCACGCCACACATTTGCGATGCCGGGCTCAAAAGCAAGAACCGATGTGTCGCATATATGCGACGCTGGTAGCGAACGAGTTTGACTGGTAGTTTTGACAAGCATGGTTCTCAGTTTGATTGATTCTGAGCGTTTCAATTTGAAAAGAGCAAAGTTTCCATTACGTAGTGCCTCACACATTCACCCATAGGGAGTATGGTGACATGATATTCGTTTATGGTTTCTGTAATTTTCGATTAGCATCACATGTGGACGTTTGGAAGACACTTAAGAAAAACGGTTTTAAGCCTTGCCATATTTAACCGGTTCAACAACTTCAAGAGGGTGATTATGGCTTAAGGGTTTAATTTTGCGAATGGATCCAACAAAATCGGGACCTACATAAATACATTTTATTTAGCGATAAAGCTCATTTTACCCGTAGTGGAATTAATAACCGACACGATGAACATCGGTGGTCAGATGAAAATCCTCATGCCACGTTTGAACGAAACTTTCAACATCGATTCAGTGTTAACGTGTGGTGTGGAATGCTGAACGACCAGTTGTTTGGTCCTTTTGTATTAGATGAGCGTCTGAGCGTCTTACTGGAGAAGGATATTGACGCTTTTTGGAAGACTATTTAATACACATGTTGGATGATGTTCCGCTAATTGTTCGACGCTGAATGTATTTTTAACACGGTGGAGCCCCACCTCATTTTAGTCGCCGAGTGCGTAATTTCTTAGACAATCGTTTTCCTGATCGTTGGATTGGCAGAGGAGGACCTCAAGTTTGGCCACCGAGGTCACCAGACTAAAATCCACTGGAGTATTGCCTCGGGGGGTGGATGAAAGCTCTAATGTACGAAACTATAGAAGGACTCCACATCACTCAAATTTTAATTGCTTCAATTATTATTAAAAACAATCCCCAAGCAATTAAACTTGCAACACGAGCGCTTAACAAACGTACTGCAGCTTGCCTTGAAGTTGGTAGGGGTATTTTCAAAAACATTTTAAATTAGTGGAATTTTGTTTTTTTTTACTAGATTTGTTTGTGTTGCTTTTAAAACAAAAAATCTTACAAAAAAACTTCAGAACCGATTATTTCAGAAACGGTTGAGAATCGGATTAAAACATATGGGTTAATTTATCTTATTTTGTTCTTCTGAACATGTTCCCAAAATCTTTCCCTTTCCTCCTGAAACACACTGTATATAGATTCTAAATGGGGAAGTTTCTCATTTAGAAATCTATATAAAAAATTGAAATCATAATCACCATAAGCAACCTAAATACTACTTTTTGGTCCCTCATTTTGCAACATTCTAAAATGGGGTCATGCGATACATCGTTTGAAAGCTCGCACTGAATGCTTTATGGTTCTAGAATATTAAGTTATTACTTCTACCTATAGCAAAATTGCAGCCTTATTTTGAATATTTTTTATATTTGATTTTTTCGCATTATTATTTTCTTTACTACACCTGTTCTGGTGTAATTTGTTTGTAGGTGTGTTGTTATTTGTAGAGTTTGTATTTTTTGTCAATGTCAATGTCACGTTATTATCATAAAAGTTACTGTTCCGCACAAAAACTTATTTGGTTTACCAATACTTAAAAGCAATTAATATCGAAAGGAGAGAATATTTTTGCTATTTCGTTTAGTGCAATTTTATTTGTACCTTAATTTAATCGAGAAAGCTTAATACACAGCCCCTTGCTGAGCAAATTTAAATTATTTTTATTTACGGTGGAAATCGTAATGTACATGAGACGGAAAGAATTTTTAATGTTCGCTTTCCTAACTGTCTAATTCAGAGCTAATTCAGAAATTTACCTAGAAGGGTAGTGTTGCCAGTAGGAAGAATCTAGGGCATCCGACCTGTCTAGAAGAAAAACAGGTAGATATTATAGCAGCTATGGTAAGAGATCCACAACAGACTACTTCTACAGTTGATGAAAGGGTACTTAAAAACATTCATTTTATCCGTTTAAAGTCCAAATGGTTCATCAATTGACAGAAGATTGAGGACAATTCCCATGAATTTGAGTTGGAAACAGTCTTTCAACAAGATGGGGCACCGCCTCACTTTAGCAGAAATGTTAGAGAATATTTGACTAATACTTACCCTAATCAGTGGATTGGTCATCGAGGGCCTACCAAATGGTCAGCCAGGTCACCTGATCTTACATCTCTGGACTTTTTTTATGGGGCTACTTGAAACAAAAAGTCTACGTCACGCAGCCAGAATCTATCATCGATCTATGTCAAAGAATAATTGATGCATGTCGCAATATTGATGTTGCCACTTTCCAAAATGTTCATGAAGAGTTCTCCAATAGAATTTTTTACTTCCCTAAAGTTAATGGTGCACATTTTCAAAATTTTTTGTAGTGAAATAGTTACATTTCTAAGTTACCTAAAGTTTAGTTATTTTAAATGGAAATAAAAATACGAAAAATAAGATTTTGGAAAGCTGCCATTTTGATATGGGTAGAAGTAATGACTTAATATTCTAGGACCATAAGCATTCAGTAGGAGCTTCCAAACGATGTAGCGCAGGACCTCCCTTTCTATTTAATTTAATTTTTCAAGATGGCGTCCCGTCGCCATTTTAAAGTTTTACAAAATGAGCTAGGGATCAAAAAGTAGTATTTAGGTTGCTAATAATGTGTGCCACAGTTAAAATTTTTATTTAAACGCATTCAAAAGAAAAGAGGGGGAGGGACAATTAAGAGCCGCACTGTATAGCTTCACGCAATTTCCAACCCTCACCCACAACAAGGACACTTATTAGTGTGACTCTAGAACGTGATCGCAGAATTTGTGCTATCCAACACCCGAATGATGAAATAAAGCCTCAAAAAGGTCTTTCAGTCCAACGGATATAAACTTTCTCAGATAGAGATGGCTATGATACTATAATCGACTAACGCAAGAAACAATAGGAATCCACAAAAAAGAAAAAGTGCTTTCTAAACCCCTCCATGGATTCTGATCGCGATGCTTTCTCAGAAGAATGATCTCCACATCGCCAGATCATTCTAATGTTTCACTTCATTGACATAAAAGCGTCACGGCGCGATTTGATCTGCAATCTGCCTCATAAAAATCTGTTCGATAGACAGCTAGATAAACGGAATTTTAACGGATTCCTTCTTAACTAAGTAACTTTCCATCCCAATATAATCCTATAGTAATCCGCTATCACAATGAATCAGCAACGCACCCGAAAAGCTTTAGACCTATCAGTCATGGGAAAAGTCGCGAAAAGTCTAACGCTGAATGATCTTAAAGCCACCACCGAAAGAATGTACCGGGCACCAGATAAGACTGGTTGACTCCTTACAGAATAGAAGTGTCGGCGTTCTTTTGCTGACAAACAACTATCCCTCCAGATCCTAGTTGGGGCAAGGTTCAGGCCTTTTACCATTTCCGTTTAATATTTACATGTCCAAACCCATCAGGAAGATAAACCACAGCTTTCACTTCGCCGTTGACACAGACATTACAATATGGGCTCCATGCAGAAACTGACATCTTCCGCGCCTGCAGAGCTATTTTATTGAGGTAATGACATATATGAACCAACAGAGACCATAGCTCAATCTACGGACCACTCAATCGATCAAGTTTTTAATAGTGGCAAGCAACCTCCATTCAAGAGGCTAAGTTAGAAAGATATGTATCTTCTTTGCGCCAAAACGTTAAGTATTTTGGCGTCGATCTGAATCAAAACCTGTGCACGACATGCACACCAATAAGCAGCGAAGGCAAATGTGCAACTTCATTAATGTATAGTTATACAGAAATCAACTTAATATCTTTCTTGCAGTTAAAAATCAGCAAAATCGGAATAATGCGTGAATTTTATTTATAAAAAAGGCACTTTAAATGAATATTTTTAACCTTCTTGTGTCAACCCCCTAGGGGTAGATGCCATCCTTAGAATATTAAATAGAAATGGGGTCCAGTGGCACATCGATTTAAAAAGCGTTAAATTCTCTTTTTAGTGGTATCCTATTTTGCTTCTTTTTATCCAGAGGTTTCCGAACACTCGCCTTTTAAAGTAGCATAAACAAACATTTTTGTCGCATTGGGCTTTTTAGGAGAGTGTTTACACAAAACCTATTGCATTGGCTCTCCTTCTAGTACAAACGATTAGAAGAGCAGGTTACACCGTTAAAATATTACACCGAATAGCAGGAAGAAAATCTAGTTTAAATAATTGATTTTTTATTTATTGATCAATTTACGTTAACAAAAATAACTTGTGCGAATTTGCGCAAGAGACCTTTTTACAAACATATAGGATCTACTTACGCCCTATCTTATAAGTTGATAAAAATGTTATCCATTTTTCTAGAAAGAATAGCAACATCTGTTTTCCAACTCCTCCCTAACATTTTGTAAAATTTTACTGGGAATTGACTGGCATTCTATTGCAATTCGTCTTTTAAGATCAACAAGATCGGCAGGTTGTGTTTAATAAACAATGGATTTAAGATGTCCCGAAAGAAATAAGTCTAAGACTGTTACATCCGGTGATCTTGGAGGCCATTCAATTAGTCCCCTTCTGCCAATCCATTTATCCGGAAATCTCTCGTTTAACCACTGTCGGATCGGAAGAAAATAATGAGGTGAAGCACCTTCCTGCTGAAATGTTAACAAATCCTCCTGTAAAATTCAATTACCCTCTGTACCAATTTGAGTTTCTAGCTCAGACGATCAATAGTCTCTTCAAGCATATTAAGGTACAGATCACCTGTTTCCCTCAATAAATAAAGGAACAGTAACAGGACAGCCCAAACATAAACTATAATATTTTTGGAAATATTGTATGTTTTTCTCGAAAACTATGCAAGTTTTAATTACTCCAATATCGACAGGTTTGTTTGTTAACATTTCCATTTAGAAAAATTGAACATTTGTCACTGAAATAGATTCAGCAAATTATCAAAAATAGCGTTTACTGAGTCGTCACATGAATTCATAAAACTCTATTCTTTTATTAAAATCATCGTCATAGAGTTCTTAAAGTATCGGAATTTTGTATGAATGGTGTTTATGCATTTCCAGTGCCTTTCTTACTGTATCGTGTGATATTCGCGTCTGTTCTGCTACTGTTCGCAAGGAGCTAGTAAGCTATACAGCAATTAGGGGAGAGTGGGGCAAGTGAATCATAGAGGGCAAGTGCGTTTCTAGAAATATGTCGAGCAACCGGCATCATAGCACGGCAATGATCAGTGTAGTGTACATGTCTATTAGCGCGTATTGTGTCCTTAAGCATTTAGCTGAAAATTACTAAAATTAAGGTAAATATTAATTTTTTTTTAAATTTTGCGTGTTGTTTTATAATATTTTAAGCGAAATCAATAAGGATTTTCCCCAATTTAAAGGCATTTTCTTAATATTGTATGAAGTGCATACCATAACCTTATATTTGCTGAATACCGCGTTATGCTTAGAATTATCTGTCTTGTTATTCTAAGCATAATATTATATGAAGGCCACATTTATCTGTCTTTTCAAGATTTAAATTTTTATATTTTAAGAACGATTGGGGCAAGTGAGTCAGGCATGACTCACTTACCCCACTGTAGTATAAAAAGTTCTTGGTTTTTAGTATTCCCAGAACCACCTTACAATCACGATTAAAGCGTCGACAGCTCACTCCACTTGTAAACCACGGCAGGTTCAAACCCGTATTCACTGAAAAAATGGAAAAGGAATTATGTGAACACATAATTTTGTTGGAAAAACTGTTTTATGGACCTTCGACCACAGATCTTCGAAGAACTGCATTTCAATTTGCTGAAGCCAATCAAATAAGTCATCCTTTTAATAAAGATCGAAAACTTGCAGGAAAAGACTGGGTGAGCTCATTTTTAAATCGTCAGAAAATCCTCTCTATTCGAAGACCTGAAGCAACCAGCATTACAAGGTAAACAGGGTAACAAAACATGAGTAACAGTTACTAAACATGAGTAACAGGATTTTCCAAATCTAGGGCTAATGATTTTTTTCAAAACTTAAAAAAGACCTTGGACAAGTTTAATTTTCCGCCGCATCGGATTTTTAACTGTGATGAGACGGAGATTACCTGCGTTCAAAAACCGGGAAAAATTTTAGCTGAAAAGGGAAGAAAGCAAGTGGGAAGATTAACTTCTTTAGAGAGAGGAAAAAACACAACTTTATTAGCTTGTATCAGCGCTACAGGTACGTTTATTCCACCATTTATGGTCTTCCCTCGTGTTCGAATGAATCCTGGTTCTTTGAGCGGTTCCTTTCCTGGAGCAGTAGGCTTTCCTGCTCCATCAGGCTAGATGGATGCGGACCTATTTATCAAATTTTTAAATTATTTTATAGGCTGCACCAAAATAACAACAGATTGTCCAAGCCTACTGATACTAGATGGACATTCAAGTTATAAGTCCATTAATTTAGTAAGCCTGGCTAGAAAATCAGGAGTTTCTATTATAACCTTACCTCCTCACACATTCAAACAAGTTGCAACGGTGTAAGTGTTTTTGGACCATTTAAAACCTGGCAGGAAAAATGGATCACTGGCTTACAAATCATCCATGCTCTAGGATCACAGAATATGATATGGCTCCTATTATTAAAAATGCTCTTATTAAGGCTTTTACACCAATAAATATTATTAAGGGTTTTGAAAAAACAGGAATCTACCCATATAATCCAGATGTGTTTCAAGACAGTGATCTTGCGCCAGCCGAGAACATTCTTCAAAAGGCATGTAGGACAGAAAACATTAATCCCGTCGAGGGTCCCGTAATAAGTGATGAAGTCTTATTGAGAAAAGATGATATCCAGAGTACTTCTAAAGAATTAGTAAACAATTTTGCACAAGAGCAACCATCATGTAGTTATGTTTCAGTTTCAACTTTAAGCCCAGTTCCAAAACCCTCTCAAAAGAAAGAAAATGCTAAATCCAAATCTAGGCGCATAGAAGGATCTAAAATAATAACTAGTTCTCCTTACAAAGATCAATTGGAAGAAAAATTAAAACCAGTGAAAGCTAAGCAAGTAAAAAAAAAACTAGACGACAAAGCAGGGACAAGTACTAGTAATGGAAAAAAATTAAAAGAAGGAATTTCTAAGCAAAAGAAGCAAAGTTCCACGTCAAGAGCAGAAGAGAAACAACACAACATAAAAACAATGCCGGACGAAGAGAAAAACACATTATGCATTTACTGTCATGAGACCTACGAAGACACTTGTTATGACGAATGGATAATGTGCATGCAATGTGGTGCCTGGTTACATGAGGATTGTTCCAATAATGAGCCAGGTACTAATAATTATGTTTGTGACAATTGTCGTTGATTAATTAGCATTCGGACTCACTTGCCGCATGTGGCTGACTTACTTACCCCTATAACTTGGGGCAAGAGAGTCATTTTTCTTTTTTTGTTTTAAGTTTGATATTTTCCCAAAGAGTTAATGTTTAGTTTATTCTTAGGATTATGTTAGTTTAAAATCAATTAAATTCGTGTTACAAACGGTGAAAGTTTTTTTATTTCTAAAACTTAGTAAGTTATACGCCGCAGAGCCTTAAGATGTCTCACTTGCCCCATCCTCCCTAATCCGAAAATCACAATTCAAGCTCCTTCATTCATCATTCGTTTTTTTTCTTATCCAGCACATATCTGTAAATTACTTCAGGATTTAGATTTTTTTCATTAAAAACCAATGACGTTCTTTCCAATCTTTCCATAAATGAAAATAATTTCAGCTCTTCCTTAAAGAGAATAAACCATTCTCACACTTTATGCACATAGGTAGTAAAATTTATCACTAACCAGCCCAACAAGCAATAACATTCCTTTTTTTACATTTGCTTACCATGTATGGTTAAAAAAATGTATTTTTAGGCCCAATGGTATGGTGTGTGTGTAAATGCTAACCTGAAATCTCAATTCAAGCAAGTTTAATTGTTCCTAAAAAATTTTAGTCATAAGATGGTTCTACCAAATTTCCAAAAAATATGTGAAACTTCGACCATGCACAAATGCAACATGCTTTTTTAAGTTAGCAAAATGGAAAATGTACGAAAGAGTCGGAGGGATAAGTAAGTTTGGCTTCGTGGTCAAAGATATAGCAACATTCTTGCAATAACCGAATCTTAAATTATATCCTGGCCACCATTTCTGCGACTATTTCAGTTCATGCAGGGACAGATCCTTTAACTCTAAAACGGCATGGGGTTGGAAATCCAGCAATGTTGCTAAATGTTATTGTCAACTTTATGTCAAACAAAACACAAATATCAAAAAGTATTGTAGGATCAATTTGGCCGCCAGTGCACGACAAAACCATGATCTCAGTACGTTTCCCCGAAGCGACCTATGAATTATTTTTAAAAATTGTTCAAATTTAACTTTTACATAATATGTATTAAGTAAGCATTTTAATTTTGAACACATTGTGGTCGTTTAACGGTCACCTTGATGTCTATCACCAAATTTTGGTAGACGTCCAAATGCTCCTTGGGCTAACCTATTTAATTATTTGCGACCTACTTGATGCATTTGTGGCACATGTACAATGGTAATATCATATTCCTCAGCACAGGCGCCGAGCATCATGTCGTCAGGTGCAGAGGGCCAGGCACAATGACATCCGTAGGCCAAAATTTCTAGCGCGCTTCTATTTATTAAGGTACCAGCGCCACCAGTTGGGTAGTCCATCCCTCTTTTTCCGTAGCCATACCGTTCTCCCAGAATCATAGGTTCGGAACTGTTATGGCAGGATAAAAGACCTGCTATTCTTGAAACGCTTAAATAAAAAAAGGGTATAAGACAGAAAATATGTGTAATATGAAAAAATATACGAGGTGGTTGACAACCGATGGTAGGTTGGACATTAACCGAAAACGGAACATATACATTTTCTCTGCAAATAGAGCCAAGATTTTTTAAATGCGACGTTTTCCATTTTACTGAACATAATTTAAGAAACGAATATAAGCATGTCCAAGTAAAATAATTATTTAATTGAAGAAGTCTTTCCTCCACAAACTAATCAAAGTTTAATTAACCTAACCTCGAAATTGTACACATGTGCTTATTTCTGCTCTGATTTAAATTTGAGTTTTTTTTAAATATTATAGCAAAAACTAAAACTTATTTTGCTTGAAGTTAAAGAGCTAAGTCGCTACTGTGTGTGTAGCGTATTGTTTCGACACAATTATTTTGTTTTTATTGGAGTTTTTCTAAGTAACAACTCAAGACTGATATCTTAAATGTGGAGCACATTCTTGTTCAAGTGGATTATGGTGAGCTATCTAATATTTTGGGTTGTGCTTACATTCCTCCTAATTCTTCAGAAGAAGTCTACCGTGCCCATTGCTCAGCAGTTGAAAGTATTAAGGACAATTTTCCCAATATACCTGTATTTCTATTTGGAGATTACAATTTACCCTTAGCCACTTGGAATTACTCAATTGAAGAGGGTCTGTTAGTTGAGTGCGCACTGACCTATCCAGCCAGGGTAGTTTGTGAATCATTTTCTTATCTGAATATGCGACAATCTAACATTATTCCAAACAATCATGGTGTATTTCTGGATCTGATTTTTAACAGTATTGACGAGTACCACATAAAATAACTGTTCAACAAGCCTTAGACAATCTTCTTCCAAACAACTTTCACCACTTAGCAACAATTTGCGATATTAGGGTTAGTGATAGGATTGAAAGGTTGGATTATAGTACAACTTATTTTGATTTTAAAAATGCTGATTTTGTAAGTTTAAATGATTATTTTTCTTTAGTGGACTGGATTAGTATTTTTGATGATTCAGACATCGATAATTCAGTGAATAACTTTTATGAAGTAGTTTTATATGCAATCTCACTCTATGTACCAAAAAAATATATATAAACCTTCCAGGTTTCCTCGTTGGTTTTCCCCAGAATTAAGGAATCTTATTCTATCAAAAAAGACTGCTCATGCTAAATTCAAAAGTACTAACTTAGCTAAAGATTATATCCTGTTTGCTAACCTGCGTACTCAATGTAAAGTTCATACTGAGCAATGCTATAGATCTTACATTGCTACCTTAAATGAGTCAATTTAATCTGACACCACACAATTTTGGAATCATATTAACTCCCTTAATAAAAGTCATGGTATCCCAAATGCTATGCATTTAAATGATATTTCAGCAGATTCGGGGGAGGATATTGCAAATTTATTTTCTACCTATTTTTCTAGTGTTTATCACTCTGATGAGGTTGCTCTGTAACTTTAATTTTCCAGTAGCAAATTCGGTCGACATGCCTTTTATCCAGTTCACCCTGTCTGAGGTTTTTGAATCTATATTTGGTCTTAAGGATAAACTGAGTTATGGTCCTGATAATGTTCCTACCTATTTCCTAAAAGGATGTGTTTATCGTTTGTCTAAACCTTTGTGGTGAAAAAATGGAGACAGGGATGATATAAAAAATTACAGGCCCATTGTTATGTTATCTGCTATCCCTAAGCTTTTTGAGCTTATCCTGAACAAATATCTTACTTGGCATTGTAAAGGTTTCTTGATCAACGAGCAACATGGGTTTAGGCAGGGTAAAGCATTTCAAGTACGAAAGCAACGTCTGTTAGTCTTCCATCATTCACTGGTACTAGCTCCGTGCGACCCTTAAAAGAAATTCCTCCCCAAACCATGATAGAGCCACCACCAAAGCTTTCAGTTTGACAAAAATTAACCTGATCGTGCCGTTCACCACGTCGCCTATATACTGGTACACGCCTATCTGATGAATATAGATAAAATCTTGATTCATCCGTGAATAAAATATTGGACCAATCTTGAATATTCCAATTTGCGTGTTCTCTAGCAAATTGCAATTTTGCTACTCGATGTTCTCTGGTAAGACATGGACCTCTAGCTGGCACTCTGGCTCGTAAACCTGCTTCTCTCAGCCAATTTCAAACTGTCTGTAGGCTTATTCGGACATTACGAGCAGCTAACAGATCTGCGTTTGCAGACTTCTAGAGGTGGTATGCCTAATTCTTGAAGCCGTTAACCTTAAGTAACGATCATCTACTGACGAAGTTACCCTTCTGCGGCCTTGTCCTGGTCGTCTGGATAGTTGTCCTGTTTCTTGGTAGCGATTAACGACTCTGGATATGGTGCTTTGTTGCACTTCCATTATCCGAGCGACGTATCTTTGACTGCGGCCATCTTCTATGAGCGCAATGATTCTAGCGGTTTCTTCATTAGTCACATGTCTTGTTAAACGTTCAGGCACATCCATTATTAACAATAAACTTAAATTTTCACTTTAGAATAACACTATATTTTGCTTAGAACGTTTTCAATCTTCATTCGCCAACACAGGAATAATCTACGCGAGCATTTTTGCTTCAAAAAAATATGTAAGAAATTCCGATCATTTTTTGTCCATGATAAGAAACCAGAAATATCTTTTAAGTTGATACATATACAGATTGTCCCAAAAAATATTAAAAATATCTTAAAATACTAGTGATGCGATAATTTTTGTGGGGTGTGTATTTTTTTGATTGGTTTTAATCACTAAGTGTTAATTTAAAAAAGTAGAATTAATTCGTAACTCCATCTTTTAATTTTTAACTTCAACTTTGTATTGACTTTTTATCGTATTATAAAAATGTATTATAGAGTCCGATGATAATGAGTTACCCCCTCGAAGTACATAACCTTTAAAACATGATTAGCATTTATTTTATTGAGAAAAGACTTCCTTTAAGAATATATTTTCTTTATTAAAATATGTAATTTTATTTCAGTAGGACTCTAGATCTATTAAAATTAAGGTTATTTGTTATTAATAATAGTTTTAACCGCAGAAGGGATAATTGCTCATAGAAAATATTTAGAACGTAATACAATTTTAAAAATAATGATTTATAGAACAGGGTCTTTATAAAATGTCTAGAAAAAAAATGTCTTATTGTCCGTACCTACCAGTTGGTGGTCAATCACTTTATATAATATGTTGTTGACTTAATTTTATACCTTAAAATTGTATCATCATCAACTAAAATCAACCACTCTAATTTAGTATCATTTTGAAATTTCTTCAGAGAAAGTTGTAATATTGCCATCATTTTGGCACAATGTCCTCGATCTACGTTTGGAATACCTACATCTATAGTTGGAATATCTTTATCTAAAAAAAGAGTCAAATTAACACATTTTGATAAAAATTAGTCGCCCCGCGACAACGAGATGAATCTAGAAGTATTTAATCGAAAATGTTTTTCATTCTTTATTTACATATTAAAATATTTACCTTCATGGTCACTAAAAAATCCACTTTTCTCGGTGTATTTATAGTACGTTTTCTTGACCACATCAATCCTATCTTTGTAAAAGTATCGGCATGTTTTGATGGCAAAATACATGGTTGAAATATCAGCTTCACCCTGCAAATGTATTTTTAATTAAATTTCCAAGGCATTAACATTTAGTTTTCTCGACCAGTTTACTTACACATGGTTCAAATTCTTTTGGATAAATAGCACAACTATCTCTTTCGTCTTTTTTAGCGCAAAACAAGCTGTTATGCCGCAATTTTGCTCCAGTACCATCATCGAGAATAAAAAGAGCCAGCTCATGCGCTGGATCTATATGAAAATCTCTAGGGTGCTGAGGTTTCTTGCTTTCGTTTTTGGCATTCATTCTTACTCTTAAATTAATTTTATTTTTAAAAAATATGCTAAAAATACGTTTAAATAATTACTTTTCGAGTAAAGGTAAGCTCATAGCAAATCCGGAAGCCAAGTTTGGATATTTAAAGGATTCAGGATTTTCTCGAAATTCAAAGTGATGAATGATAACTGCTTCTGCGTCGTATAAGGCATGGCCTATCCAAATGTCCTAAAAGAAATATATATGTAGGTACATAGGGAATAAAAATCAATTACTATATCTCACTTTATTATGATTGTACTTCTTAAGAACTTTCATAAGTAACTTTAAATCGACGACACTGTAGTCTTCTAAAAAAACTACCCATTGCATAGGATAATGTTTAATACTACTTAAAATCGGGTCAGCTAGTGGTACTATAGTCCATTCTCCTGGTACATTAAAGTGCTTATTAGAAATATAGATTTTGTAACCTGACTGTAAAAAAGGGTACTTTAAATTTTAAAAAGCTGATAAGTGAAACAAAAAATGAAGAGTTAACGTTAATGTAAATTCATTATTTACATCATTTGTTATATTACTATAAAATCTGACTCACCAGCTGTAGCCTATCTGCTTGTTCCTTTAGACTGCTTTGTAATTTCTTCGATAAGCGGTCATTATATGCGTTGTTCTGGCTGATGATTACGAAGGTCACATTTTGGGGTTCTGAAAAACGAGGTTTTTTTTAATTTTAGGGAGTTTTTAAGAAAATATGTATAGTTCTATAAAATAGTGCTTTCATTTCAAAACGAACCATCCTTAATGACTTCTTAAAGAAAAACACCTCAACCCAGATATACAGGGGAATGTTTAATTTTATGAAGGAAGTTCCCCGCACTACGCTTTGACAGTTGTGTCAAAGCGTATGTGGATTGGCAGGCGTGGTGCAATTGAATGGCCTGCACGGTCACCAGACTTAACGCCACCAAATTTTTTCCTTTGGGGGTATTTAAAAAGAAAAGTTTATAAAATCCCACCTGAAAATATTAATGGTTTAACGGATCGAATTACTCGCGAATGTAGAAATATTGGCGGACAAACACTTACCAATGTCGGTGAGGAATTTCAAAACAGACTTTATTATTGTCTCGTAAATAACGGAGAACATTTTAAACACCTAAAAAAAATTCTGTGAACTGATTAAATTGTTTATCTTTGAAACACCTTTGTACACCCTTACTATTTGTTTATAAGTCTATAAACTTCAATGAACGTTATAGGACAGCCATTTGACATACCAAAGTATGACTTCTGGTGAAGAATTTTTTTTTAATATTATTTTTTTATTAAAAAAATATGAGAAAATAGGAAGAATATAAAAAATTAAAAAAAATAGTTTTGCCAAAGTTCTACATTATCCTCATAAACTTTCAAAGACAATATTTCGCTTTAAAGTATTTTTAACTGCATTAAGTGACATGTTAAAAACGTCCAATGAACAGAGCTACAAATTATAACTTTTTGTTATTCTACGTAATTGAGAGTTCTGTTTTTCTTTCATAAATGGGTTAAAAAATCATTCGGTTGTTCTGATATTGACTTAAGGAATGTTAAATTCAAAAAGTGCCCAAATAGGAGGAGTGTTTAACTGGCAATTAATTACTTTAAGTAAAAACGAAACATCAGTTATCAAATATCTGTCGAAAAGTGAAATTATGTTAAAATGTTCTCGGACTGAATTAACATTTTGATATGAACCGAAGCAGGTTTTAAAAGGAAGAAATCTCAAAAATTGGTTCTAGGTGTCCTCCAATCGATCAATGTAAGTAATTCCATACCTAGGGTTCCACATATTGCTATCAAAGTTCAATTTACCAAGAATAAACGTATCAAATAAACATTTAATAGCTCGCAATCTAGAGGATTCTGTTACTATTAGATCAATATGAATGTCAAACATCAATTTAGAGTCCAATGTAATTCCTAAATCGCGTACGTGGTTCACTCTAGGTAAGCGAATATTAATAATTTTATATTGATAATTTATTTGAGTTTTATTTTTTTAAAAGATTATACTTTATGACGAAATAAAACACACAACTCTGAGACCGGTTATCCATATGCCCATGTAGATACTCTGTGAAAACAAAAAGGTTACTAACAATAGACCTTTCTTTGTAAAAGCCATGCTGCTCTACACCAATAATATTTTTTGAAAGATTAGAAAGGTAATCGTAAATTAACTTTTTAGAAAACTTAGCCACTATAATTAGTTTACTTAAGGGCCTATAATTAGTAACATCTCTCTTTACTTCTCCTTTGTATATTGGGACAATTATCGTAGTTTTCCATTGCGTTGGGAATTCCCCATTTTTAAAGAAAAATTAAAAATATGTGTGAGAGATCAGCTATTAGACTTGTAGTATTTTTTAAAAAAATTAGAGGAATGTGGTCGAGACCTGCCTCTTTTTTTACATTTGAGGTTTTTAAAGCATTAAGAACTCCGTAGCTTGCTAGAGTGAGACTATTAAAAAAGTTTCGAAAACACTAGAAAAATAATTTTTATACAAATTAGTTGTGTCTTTACCTGTGCTAGCTGTCTCGTTTTTCCGGAAAATTTCATTTGGTATTGAAATCACACGTTGTTTTTTAATTGAAGCAAAACTCCAAAAATGATTAACATTAGTAGGTAAATACCTTGAATGTCGTTTTTAAAATAAAATTGCATCATTTTTTTATTGTGTTCTTAGTTGTTTAAACATAATATCATGTGGATTTTTGTCTATATACAATTTTTTATGAACTTTGTTTTTTCTTATCGTGTTAGAACGAAAAAATGTAGAAAAATACTTATTTTTTGAATATGTAGGTATATATCATAAATCATAAGATAAA